>NC_134662.1:7162685-7389123 GCF_030463565.1 Pelecanus crispus
CTCCGGAGCAGATGACGAGACACAGCTTGCCAGGGTGTTTGGCAACAGCTTCTTGGGGTGCGTGGGACAGCTGGCACCGTGGGCTCCCTTCATGCGGGAAAGCACAGGACACAGGAGGGTGCCAGACACTGTAAAGCTCTGCCCTGCTGGAGATGAAAGAAGAGAGGAAGGGAGATAGATCTACAGTGCTGTGCCTTCTCAAGGCCTCCGGCTGCATGGGCTCACCCTCATTTGGCCCCAGGGTTCAATTACAGTGGAAGCCAAAGACAGCTGAAGGGGTAGGAGGAAAGGGATAAAGTCTTGCCTTGGCTGAACTCATCTGGCTCAACTTCAGATGAGACCCAGGCAGAGGAGCTACCATCCCCACGTGACCTTTCTGTGGATGTTATGTTGACGATTCTCCACATCATGCCTGGGGTACCACTAGGGCCATCAGAGCCATGAGTTGGCCCAGCAGCAGGTGGAGGTCTTTTGTGTTGCGCTTACCAGAACCCCGGACAGGGCACATCTCCGGAGTCTGACCAATGGCCCAGCAACGCCCTGAGTCACAGCAGCACTGCATCTTCGTGTACTGTCCAGGAAGGTCCCCGGCACAGCGGCCCCCGATCAGAGCAGAGAAACATGTCCCAATTCGCTGGTCTGCAGAGAGGGAGAGGAGAAGGAGATGCATTCACAGTGTGTCATCACCATACTCTCAGCCAGGTCCTGAGTGCCTGTCCCCAATGGCATCTCCAGCTTTCCAATGTTCCAACCTGACCTCCTGTTCTGCCTCATCCTCCTAGATCATGAGGTTCTCCAGAACCTCCATCTGGAGCACATCAAGGCTGTAGGGCCTGGCCTTATTCCCCAGTATTAGATCTCACACTCCCATTTAGGCTCCTAAATACTATAAGCAGCCTGACCGAGAGCCAGAAACAGGTAGTAGGTGGACTGTCCCTCTCCATTGGATTCTCCATTGGGAGCCGCCTTCCTTGCCCTGCAGGAAGAACAAGCCGACCCAGCAGATTCTGGCTGAATTCACGGAGCAGAAAACAGATGAGATCCCCCACCTCATCCCATGTTTCCTCGCCTTCCCAGAGAAAAGGGACTATTTACAGGTGTCTCCCTCCTCTCACTAGAGTTTCGGCACTGATGAGAGATGTTAGGGACAGGTTCCCCCACTGACCCAACACACCAGGCTGGGAGAGGGAACAGGCTGAGGGAAGGTGGTCTGCATGAGATCACTGCAAACGCTGACACTTCCACTACTGGACAGCCTGACCCATCCCCTCAGTGGGGACAGATAAACTGTTCTGGACTAAATATATTATTCAACAAAATTACATCCTGGGGCTGAGATCTCCATTCTTCAGGTTCCTCCTCTGAAGTTAGTGTCTGTCTTGCTTATTTATACTACATTTGTGACCAAGGATTGGCCATCAGTGCCAATATGACTGTACAACATGCCCTGAACTTGGCCATGTGGAATTGCAGTGCCTTCTCCTCTCTTGGGCTGTTGTACCCAGCATGATATATTTTCCTCTATCTTCTGCCAGTAAAAACACCTCCCTGTGACAAAAACAATCCAGCGCTGCCTGCTACTATTTTGAGGGTTCCCAGACAGTGAGTGGGCATTCCCCAGCCATTCCTGCTCTAGGCCGAAGCCTTGGCTGAAACAGTCCTTTCCCTTGCTGTCACTTATTGCAGGACAGAGCTGGCAGACCAAGGTGGTCAGCCATCTCCTACACCACTTTGGTCAGGCTGGGGACCCAGGTACAACCCTTCCAATGTTAGTCAGTGATCCCTGATGCTGTGCTAAGCAAGGACCTTACCACAGCCAATGCTGTCCAGTGTGGTCCTGCACATCTCAGGCTTGGAAAGGACCTACCTCTCCTTCCCAGAACTGATTTAATGGCAAATGTCCCACATCCCAGGCTTCCCATGAGGAAGCACTCCCTGCCAGGTCCCAGTGGTCCCAGCATTTCTCGCTAAACAAATGGAGCTGTTCCCAATTCCACATACCTCCAGCCTGATCACTCCCATTCCCAGTGGATGCCTGTTTCAGGTCATGGGTTAGTTCCCACAGCCCGGACTGAGCTGGAAGGCGAACGAGCCCTGGATGGTGGTCAAAGTCCGCAAGCCTGGCCAAAGCCACAGACACCGAGCCTGGCATCGGTGTTTGCTGTGTGTGGCTTCTGGACAAGGCCCAGGAGACTGAGGGTCTTTCACATGTCTGGCAGGCTCCATCTGGCACCAAGTCCTCTAGAAAAACCTGGAATCTTCCACTCATTCATCTCCCGTCCTTGTTTCTCAAGTAAATTAATGAGGGCGAAAGTCTAGTCTGATTTGTCATCTGTGCCTCTAGACTGACATTAGCCAGCAGGCTGACACTTTCCTGAAATATAATTGAAATTAATTGCATGCAGCTGTTTGATCTGTGGGTTGCGGTTACATTTCTTCTCTAATCACAGCTCAGTGACTTGCAGAGGACAGTGACCCCATTTAAAGCCGGGGTGACTAAACCAGCAGGTCTTTTCTCAGATACATCCTTTCCGCCATTCTGCAGCACTGAGTTCAACATGAACTGTTCCCTTTTAGGAAAGTTTATTCACCAAAGAGACTTGCAGAAAGAAAGACAGAGTAGGAGAAGGGGGATTGAATGCAGGACCAGATTAGCTCCCAATCCTAATGAAGGGAAGTCCTAGCCACATGGGTGTTTGGGTCATCCTGAGCCCTTGACCTCTGGCAAGTGGCAAGAGTGCAAGAGCAATGTCCACATCTCTGCAGGTTTCATCAGCTGCTGGAATGTAGAAGAGGGCTGTGTTTCCACAGCACATTGACATTGAGTTGATGTTACTTAGCACATAGCCCACACTTACTCCAGAAAGAAGCTGCTCTCTGAACAAGCCAGGGCATTTGGAAAAGCTGTACCTCAAACTCTTGATGGCAGTTTAGCTGAGGGTTTAGGGCTGAGCTTAAATGAACTTCTAGATATGAGGGTGGCAGTTTGGAATAAACCCTTTGGGCATTAGAGAGGACAGATCCCACCCGTCTCCTTCTGTTCTTCTGTGGGATGCTTGCTGTCCCAAAAGCTGTGATACACGATGACAGCCAGTCAGTTAATGGGCAAGGAGTGATTCAGAGAATGGAACCTCCTTCCCCACAGACAGACATGTGCTGACAAGTTTGACAAGGCAGCGAGGTCACAGCAGTTTGTGTAACAGAGGGAATGGTCCAGCCCTTATTCATCTGGACAAATGTTTATTAAATTCAGCTGTCTTTGCTGCAATTTGTAATAATCTCTCTCAGAAATGAAGGTCAGAACTAATTGAAAACTCATCTGGAGCTGCCTTGGGCAGAGAGAGGAGTGGATGGAAAGAACAGTGGGTCCCAGCAGTCCCTCTGTGACCTCCTGCAGGACCACCCACACACTGGAGGTATGAGCACAAAGCCGTCATGGTTTTGTTCTGCTTTCCTCTGCAGCTGTTAAGGGAACAGGTTTGCACAATAACCGCAGTAAATCAGATAATGCTGCAGGCGAGAAAGGAGGTAAAATTCTGCGTGAGATTAGACAGCGCACAGAGGTGGGGTAGAGCCACAGGTCTGTCAGAGGTCTCTGATCCAGAGAGGCTGTGGATGCTTTACAAGGTCCAGCCAGGAGCAGTAAAGCAGGGGATGGATTTTGGCCAGCTTATCATAATGGGACAGGAGCGACTCCAAGCTGGACCTTCCTGCTGGGGTCTGGCAGAGTCTACACCCATCTGGGTGGGCTGTGATGCCCTGGTGTGTGTGTCCTGATGCCCAGGAGAAGCCCCACACCAGGAGTTGCACCCTCTGAGTGACTACCCAGCATGGTTAATCTCTATCTTCCCTTTCAGTGTCGACATCCTCTTTGTGGTCAGCACAAGATGTCTGAGATCTGTTGTGTACCTGCAAGGGATTTTGCAATTTTCAGCCTGTGCAAACCTGGTTTGTTTCTTTGGTGGTGGGGTAGGGGCAGGGAGAGATGGAGGAATAGAAAGTACTGGTACTGCTTCCCAGGAGAGAACTTTAAAGGGTGAGTGTTTCTCTCACTTTGTGTCTTGTCATGTAAAGAAATTGAGAAGCTCAAGTGACCAAACCCAAACAAAGTAATGGTTGCAAAAGGCAGTTGGCTCTGACTACAAAGGACCGGATGGCTATTAGCTCCGAAGGGATCTGCAACACAGCAGCATGTAGCCAAAGGTCTCCCACCCAAGATGTCCAATGGCGCTTGGTTTGCAAGGAAGAAGGGTGCAAAATACTGTGGTGAGGACAGTTAGTCTGGACTGATGATGTCATCACATATTCTCTGGTTCTGGAAAACTGACCAATTTCATTCTTGTCTGGGTAAGATTAGATGGTGGTGTCTGTCTTAGTGAAGAGTTATGCCAGAGCAAAGGCACAAAGCACCCCACTGTGCACAGCTCCCACCAAACTGCAATATCCATGGCACACCTTGGCCACCAATGCTTCTGCTGTCTCATCGCAGGAGGGCTGCAGTGCAAACGGGGAAGGTCTGGGTGTTATTGCAGGACAGTTTCTTTGCTACTGGCTATTGCTATGGTAACTGCTATAATAAATTCACCCCCTACCTGGCTGTTCGCTCTTCTCCAAATTCACCTCCCAGTTCAACAGTTACAAGGTTGAGGTATAAAAGCATCCCTGAAATGATCTGATAAAAAATGATTCTCTCCAGGGGGAAATGCTTTACAAATGTGGACTGAATGACCCAGTTTGCATTCCAGGTTCCCACACAGGTTCACACTATGGAGCAACTATGGAGCCCTTCTACACCCTCTTGTCCCTGCAGATGACTGGGCAGACCTCTGCTTGGCAGCATCGCCAGCTCCCTCGATGCCTTGGAAGCTGTTGGGGGGCTCTGCTCAAGGTTCCTCCCCAACTCCTTTTCACTCTGTTTTGAGTCTGTGACCCTCACACCATTTCCCTTTTGTCATTTCCTGCCCTCATAAATATCTCCTCATATTTTCTTTTTCCTGTTGCTCTTTCCTTTCCTGGATAATGACCAAAGCAGGCAAAAAGGGTTCTCCAGGCAGGTAAAGTCCTCAGTAACACCCTCACAACCTTCTCTGAGCCCAGGACTTTGCAAGAAGAAGCAAGAGCTGGCCCTACCTGGAACTCTAGGCAGTAAATCTGCCAATGTTGCCCAAGAGGAGATAAGACCCAAATCTCTCAGAGCTTTGCTGCACTATCAGGAAAAAGAGCAAAGAAAGCAATGTGCAGGAGTGCTGACTTGCAACAAACAAGGGAACACCATGTGCATGTCTGGAAATGCACCTGAAAGGCCATTTTTCTCATTTGAAAATTATTCTTTTAAGCTGTTCTTGAAAAGCAACCCATTGTACTGAAAAAAAAAAAAAAAACCTCACAGCCTGCTGGAGCAGATCCTTCTGCTGCCCGCAAAACACTGAGTCTGTCTTTTACAAGCATAAATGAATGGAACTGTTACGAACATGTGTGGAACTGGATTCTTTGTGTCAAGCACAGGTGGTTGAATCATTCAATAAATGTTCATTTCAAACTATGACGGACTTTCTCCAGCTACGCTGCTGTTTGCATTTTACTGAGGAAGGCAGTGAAAGCAGCTAATGAGATTTGGGATCAACTCAAGCTCAGTGTCTTGCTGTTTCAGCTGCAAAAACTACAGGAGATTATTCAAATGCAATAAAAAGGTGTTTACTTTACTAAAAAGGGAGGGGAAAGGGATGAGAATATATTAAGGCTGCCACCATAAAGTCACCACATAGCCAATGCTGGTGCCCTATGATATATGAGACACTGTGGTCACTTCCAGTCTAAACATCTGAGAGATGGCAGCGTGAAAATCTCTTCTGCTCTCTCGATGCTGTTCATGCTTTAAGGGTGGCCACTTTATTTATTAATTTTCAATTTTACAAACTATTTATTTGATTTATTTCATAGCACGTAAATTGCGGGCTTAAACTACCATAAACTCTCAAAATGAGCACTAAAACCTCCTCCAATGATAGAAGCAGGACTTGCAAAATATGGATCCCAGGACAACACCACCCCAATAGTAACTGTGCTTTTTGCCAGAAAAAATATTGTCTGTCCCAAAATGTGACAGCACACTAGCAGCATATATTAGCTCAGGGAAATGGCTACAGCATGATGTATTGAGTTCAGATGCAGTCATAGTCCACTGCAGCTAACTAAGCTTCGGACTATTTTTAAATTTGGGCTTCTAATTTTATTTAGATTTCATTTCTTAAGCACTTGGTTTCAAGGAAAATGGGGAAATGTCCACATGACTCATCTGACAGCCGTCACACCCCTCCGGGCTTATAGCAGGGTCTGGGAAATAGGGAGGAAAAGAATTTCATTCTCATTAAAATCTATCAGATTCCCAAACAAGGTGACTTGTACGTTATACTTTACAACATTTTTCTTTCCGGAACTAGAACATGATTACTTTTTACTCCAGGTTCTGTGGATATAAAAGAATTTGGAAAATTTTTTTTCTGTATTAATTTCCAGGACTTTAAACAGAAAGCTGTACCTGACATTTTCCATTGCACTAACAACGATCTTTGCCTTTTCTGTAACGGTTCCTCTTTAAAAATCCTTGCATCCTTACCTTTCTAAAGGCGAATGAACTTTCTGAACAGTGAGACAAACCCTGGGATTTATTTTGACTAAACTAAGTGCCCTTGCTGAGAGCAAGTAAACAGAGCGCTGATCTATTTATCATAGAAACTTGTCTGTTACAAAGAGAAATGGACCATCAAATATTTACAAGGCTTGGAAAGGAATTTCGATCTGTTAAACATGCAAGATTCACTCCAAGCTCTGTAGTCTGGAGGTAGGACAGCTCGTCAGTCTGGGGAAAGCTTGCTTGGACTCACGTCAGTTCTGCAAAGCTTTGAAATACAGACACCTTGAGCCAAACTGAGATGGGGTGAACAGGTACATCAGAGCCGGTGGAGTGGCACACACCAGCCCCACCCAAACCCTTCATGCAGTCTGCAGGATGGGGACTGCAAGACTTGATTTCCATATGAGCCTGGGAATCATTTTGTTGTCAGAAATCGGATACTGTGGGAAGAAGGTGGGCTATGAGGTAATGTGCAAGAGCTTACACGACAGCTTTGTAAACCTGCAGGTTCAGCATGGGTGCAGAAATAGGTGTCTGCAGAGCCCTGTGCTATGCTTGGGAAGCACCTCTTTCTCTCCACTGGGTACAGAGGGGATCCACACAACCAGCTCAGTGCAAAGCAACTCACTCCTGAAAGACTGAGTTCAGTGAGATGAAGCCAATTTAGTTCACAGGCCTACTGATTCTTAGCTTGGGGCAGTAGGGATTTATGAGCCATTACCTGTGGTCTAAGCAGGAAGGAGGAGGAGATGATAAAAGTCACCGTTTATTTGCATTAGTTATGCAAACACTTGGAGTAAACCTTTCCCCCCTTCACCTCTGCAAAGCAAGCAGAAGAATGTGCAGTTGTGGGCTGTTCCCCTTCACTGTGTCCCTCTTTGCTCCAGGAAGGCTTGCAAGCCTTCCCTTGAATTTACACACCCCGCAACCACACACTGTGCCTGCAGTTCAGTTGTAGGGGGAGTACTGGTGTCTCTCCCTGGCTGACATCTAATGCAGGAGAAAAGAGGTAGCATCTGGGATTCTCCCACTAGCTGGTGTAGTTCCGTGAGTAGGAGCACAAGGATCCTTCCTCAAACAGACCACTATCCCAGCCAGACACCTTCCACCCCAGTCCTCCTCCTAGTATTCTCAGCAACCCCTTGTCAAACACTTCAAGCACTGAGGCACCTGCGGTCCAAGTTATGGAGATGGAAAAAGCCCTGGTCTGCAACAGCATCAAAACCTGTGACCGGGACGGACCATGTCAGCCATGGCACATGCAAGGACAGCACATGGAAAAGAGCATTTTCCAGCGATTGCAGGAACAATGTGCCCTTCAATTTGCAAATCTGGTGATCACTAGATAGTGATTTGCAAATCACCAGGTCTGGGTTTCAGAGTGTGATCTCTCCCTGTATCTGTGGTCCTGAGATCTATTTAGCATCTTACCAATGCAGCGTGATCCATCAGGGCTGGTCATGAAGCCACGTGGACATGTGCACACATAGCTGCCTGCTGTGTTGGTGCACTCGCCACCATCACACACGCCAGAGATTGCGCCACACTCATCCACATCTAGAAAAGAACAAACCAACAGTGATTATGGTCCCCTGCAAACCATCCCCTTTCCTATCTGCAGCGTGGATCCAGAACCAGAGCTGGGATCACAGAGGACGGTAGCTGGTGTTACAGGTTGTCATGGGGTCCTTGAGACCATAAGTGGCCTTCTAGCAGTGCATCAGTATGGAAAGCAAGACTCCCCCAGAGGGTGACAGAGAGGGCTTCATGGAGTCCTCTGCTTATCTCTACTGCCAATGTAGGTCTTTGGGTAGCCTGATCTAAAATGCTGAGCTCCCTGGAGTACAAAGGAAGCTTCAGGACAGAAACATGTCTGTGCAGGTGCATGACTGGCTGGACAGCATGTGACTTGGAGGCCTCTCTGAAAGCAGAGCTGCAACATGGGAGACAACATCACACTTTTAAAAAGCACTAGGCTCATGCATTATTCACCAAATTTCTCCATACAGGAGGGATTTGGTTCAATTTTAAGTATGTTCGGGCATCTATATCCAGGTGAAAAGGACTCTGTACTACCAGTTAGGCAAGGAGGGTCTGGACATATCACTCCATGGGTTCAGCTCCTCAGTCAGCAGTCTTATTTTAGTGTGAACTGATTTGCATAACAATGCCATGAGTACACCATAGTTTGAACTATTTATTTCGTCACAGGGATGATTAGTGAAATAGAGATATACATTGAGTCCTTGGAGAGATCACACCTAATTATCCATGGCAATCAAAGAATCACCATCCATGTTAGCAAGCCCTGCCACACACTGCTTCTGCAGCAGCCTGCTTCTGCAGTAGCCCACTGCCTTGTGTGTGACAATATAACATACCAGCGAGGTGCATCTCTCTGGATTTAAGAGCATGGAAAATAAGGACATTGCAGCAAGATTGTGTCAAGGCGCAACAGCTGGACTTAGACGTCAGAGGTACCAGGCAGCCCCAGTGCCCGACATACGGTAATAATCACAGAAAGGTTACAAAAGTACCAAAATTCAGAGACAATCACCCCAGTCCTCTAGCTTCTGCCATTTGAACTTACAATGTGCTCTACAAGCATCTGTCTGGTGCGGAAATATGGCAGACCCTCACCACAAGCCGAACATGGAGACTAGCCCCATTGCCAAGGTCCTGGATGCCTGGGTCTGGATCCTGAAACAGAGCATCTGTATCTGAAATCTTGCCCAGAGTTAGATTTTAATCCATGCTGGAAGAACTGAGCTGGAAAGATGAGACACTATAGGGTTTGCTTGAGAACTGTAGAGTTCTCCAAACTTTCCAGGCCATTTATATTACAACCTTGAGAAAATTCTTGAGTTAATTATTTCTTTGGCTCTTTTTATACTGAGTATTTAAAGAGCTTCATATCCTTATGGAAGTTTTAGTTAAGAACAGATGGGAAACCATACAGAAAGCCTGAAAGCTGCAGCTTAACAAAAGTCAAACTGCAACAAAAAAGGGTGAGGACAGAGCAGAAAATTCAACAAGTACCTAGACAGATGATACAGAGAGAGACAGCCTATAACTTTTGTGTGCAGCTATCACTTGGGACCTGAAACTTGGAACATCAAAGGAAACAGAGTGGCAAATCAGCTATTTTGAAAAGGGCAATCTGTTTTCAACGAATTTTGACCAAAATGTCAATAAAATTAAATGTACAGGGCCCAGCCATGCTTGTGGGGCCCTTGACTCTAAGGAGTTGTCTGGGAACAGGGTTGTAGATTTTTTTCTATTGCCAACTGAAATCTTTTTCAGAAGCTGGGCTGGAATTACATCCAACCTCTAATTAATCCACCCAAAGCAGTTGGTTGGTGGTCATGGTCCAGGTGGTGGTAACAGACAGAAAGAATATTTGCTTGACAGTTTTTACAGTGGCAAAAAAAAAAATGTGTCTTGGCAATTGGCAAAATAAATTATTTCTGCTAAGCAACTTTATTTATTGTATTTTAAATCTATCGTGCTGTTGTGAATGGATAAGGGGATTTTTATATGCAATTCAGATGCTGCCTGGGGCTGGCAGGAAAGTAATGAAAGGGAACTGGTCAAAGTCTGCTCCTTCGAGGGGATTCTTCTGATGTGAACAGCATAACAGCCTTGCACAGCCTGATGGCATTAGCATGTGTGGAGGTTAGAGTTGCTGCAGGGCAACGACTAACCTGCAAAAAAAAAAGGGCAGAACAGCAAAGACCTCTCATCTGTGAGTGGGGATGGAGTATGTCTTTGGAAGACCTCATCTAGCAGACTTCAGCGATGAAGGCAGCATACACACATGGGAAAGAGTTACCTGAACCCATCCCATCAGGGCAAGGGAGGGACCAAAAGTGTCAGGACCATCTGTGACCATCTGTGTCAGGAGCCAGAAGACCTGGCGGTGATAATGGGTATGAGCCACAGTGACAGATCTGAGAAATGGGCAACAAATTTCTGTAAGAAACCGGTGTGGGCTACCCAGAGGGGTGGTAAGCTGTGTCCTGTCCAGTGAGAAACTGAGAAAAAGTTGAGTTAGGAAGGAAAAATCTGACTGCAATCTCACAGTGCCATGCAGTGGCTAGCAATGCTAGTGCAGCCCTGAAGATGCATGGGAGAAACACTGAGCAGAAGCAGGTAGGTGACGTTATCTCTTAACTAGGATCATTTCTGGATGCTACAGCTCTGTGTGGTGCCAGCTCTTCCAAGAATGTGTCAACAAAATGGAGGGGTTCAGAGTCTAGGGGGATGACTCAAGGCCTGGAAAAACCTGCCTGATGTTAAGGGACTAGCAGGACTTAATTACATTTATCCAAGAAACTCTGAGGATGTGATGGGATCATAGAAGAGACACACAAAGATGATGTTGAGAGTGCAGTGCTCTGCAGTCTCAAAAAGAGAAGATGAAAATGGAAGCTGAGACATTATAAATTCAGGATGGAATGACATGGACAGATTTACACCAACAGTAAATAATCTTTGGCCTACATACCCAGGGATAGGGCTAGTTCTCCAAGGCTTTGGGTGGATTCAACTCACCTAACGTCTTCTGTAGAAGGATTCCCTAGCATAGGCACAAATCCAATGGAGGGCAAGGGTGTGTGAAATCTAGCTGCACCGAGATGACTCTCAAGGACTAAGTGTTGTCCTCGGTCCTCCAGAAACATCCTCATAAACTTCATCCTTCTCTCTAAGATTAGAGAGGCTGCCAGGAGCCTTCTGCCATTGCATCCCACGCACTGTGACCCCACTATACCAGCCTTTGGCTGCAGGGTGGGACAGCCATGGACATGTGATGATGACAGTTAATTCGCATCACCACAAAGCCCCCACCTTGCTCTGAGGGAAAAGAGGTATAAGGGGGTCTACCCTGTTAGACCTCTAGAGGAAAAGACTGCAGAAATGATCTGGACAGTCAAGCATGTTGAGTTGTGGTCAGATGTGTTAGATTGTTACAGAGCAGGCACCTCCATCAAAGTTTTTTCTAGATGCCATTTACACTCAGCGGAAAGAGATAATCTCATCCAGGCAGTAATTCATCACATCTGAATGGAAATGTCTAAACAGAGCAGAAGAGTTGTGCCCTAGCAGTGATGATTTTTCCCTGCAAAGTGAGACATAGTGAAATTCATCCCACTCAGCTCAGTGATAGACACTGACAGTGTATGTGTTTAAGTAAGATGAGCCAAGCTGCCTTTTGAAGTGAGGCATATGGTATGGACAGAGACCCCCATGGGTGTTTCATGTGGTCAAAGAAATAATCTTCAGTCTCTCCTCCTTGCTCACACAACCTGTTACAAACATAATTATCCTCTGTTTTACTTTGGCTGCAACTCTGAGTCTGGAGGAATCAAGTGAAACCTCAATTTCAACATGCACAAAATTAAGCCCAAGTGCATAGGGTAGGTTATACACTCATAAATGAGAGGGGAAGATGCATTCCTGTTTGGTGTCTTAGGTGCTCTAAAATTATGCTTTCAGCTAGCCAAAGATTTCAGCCGCCTTTTGCAAGCAGCAGAGATATCGCCTCTGTCCTTGCAGTGCTCCTTTAGCTCTTTGATGCTCAGAGCCCCTCTGACAGACAGACATGACTTGAAACCTCGAAAGGCAGCAATGCAAATCTACAGAAAACACTTCCCCCACCTGGGCCCCTGCAGCAAAAGAGATTTTATCACTACAGCCTGCCCTGTCATTTAATTACAGGCCTGTGTTTGGTTACAATTTGCAGAACACTAGAAGGGAAAGAGCTTTATGAAGCAAAAGCTGGTTGTACTGTTAGAAATAACAGCTTAAAACTTCTGCATATCTCCCTGAAGTTTGCTGTATCAGAGGTCTGGAGGCCAGCTGACAGGCAGGCACCTTATTAGATCAACACTTATGACATAGTGTCAGTCATCCAAGAAAAAGCGTACGTGTTTGTGGGGGCAGCAACTGCATTCCATTCTTAAGGAAAAACAGAGTTAATTCAAAAGGTTAAATCAAACTGCAACGTTTTTTCCCCTTTGAAAATCCTAGCTCAGATGAGAGTAGTGTTAGCAACCCAAGAAGTGGAAAAAAAGCCAGAATTTCTCAAGCCTACTCGCACATCCTGTACTTTGAGAAACTGAGCTCTAGGCTTTGTTGCTGTTTCAGTTCTTCCTCACCACATTTGCCACCTTTATTTTCTCTTTGTAAAGTGTCTCATAGTTTTGATTCATTCAGAGCTGAAGTCCATGGAGAGCTTGACACAGTGGGATGGATATGTACACCTCTCATTAACACCCAGCTGCCAGCTCTGGGTAGGGAATTCTTCCAACTCCAACCTGGCTACTTTACGACTTTTCCAACTGTTAAAAATTAAAGCAATATTCTGTGCACTCTGCTCTTCAGACAATGGCAGAATTCAATGCAAACGTTGATTTTGGACCTGGTCTCCAACTCACTGGGTTGGAGTTGGCCTGATCGTTAAGGCTGAAAATGTGGGAAGCCAAAGGCTACAGAGCTTCAGAAAGAGAGTTGCAGTCTGCAAAGCCTATCCAACACAGGTGCCCACAGACATGTTGAAACCCCAACCTTTCCATTTGCTAAAAAAACAGGACTTGATGGAGAAAACATTTCTGTGTCACGTAGCAGAGGTCATGCCTCATCAGCCCTCTCTCATGCAGCACACGGGAGTCTCAGACCTTCTCTTCCAGAAAGCACAAAGAAACCACAGAAGAAAGTAATGGAATCCTCCAAACCACACCAAATCCATGGAAATGAGCTTTTAATGGATCCAAACAATGAGCTCTTCTGTAGACATTTTGTAAGAAAATTGAAAACATGCTAATAATATGGCTATCATGTTCCATTCGTGAGGAAAGTGGGCCAGCCTACCCGCTCTGCTCATGGGAAATGCAGGAAAGCTCCCTCCAATTCAGAAACATGAATGAGATTCAACAGAGTAAAAACCAGAGCTTTGTCTTCATTAGAAAATTTGGAATTTTGTGTGGTGGTGACAAAAGATTAGCCCGCAGGGACATAAGTAGCATCTAACACGTCACCCTACAAATGCTAAATAGAAAGTGAGTAAAAAGAGGTGAGATTTGTAATTAAAGGATTTGTTCTCCCTTGGCAGAATCTGTCTCCTGGAGCTGCCAAAGACTGTCAAGAAGAATCTACCCTGGACAGATAGGAACAAGAGCTTGTTGCACAAAGCATGCAGTGCCTTTCATTCCCTTGCCTGGTGTTTCTCTGTGTACTTTTTTTTTTTTATCTTGTATGTTATCATGCTGGAACAATTTAGGATGCGAGACACTTACTCCTTTTGGGGCATTGAAAAGCATCCTGGGTGAGGTACTGGCATTACATACTTCACTGACAATGGAGCTGGCTTAGCATTTTGTTATGCAGTAGAGGAAGGGCTATTAAGAAAATAAGTTAAATTATTGGCAGAGAACCACTAAAATTATGGAAGGAAAAGCTTTATTCAGTCAGTGATTCCACCCATAAGAACATGCCATGGAATTGTTCCCTTAAGTGTAATTTTTATGGCTGCTTCCAGGATAATTTAAAAACGTCACTCTGTGTAACAACCCCCCACTTCCCTACGATTTATTGATAAAGGTCTTTTGTAGCAGGAAGATGTGTCTGATTTCAGCTTTGATGTTTCCTTTCTTCATTTTACCCATTATTGCCAGGAGTGCTTTCTTGTGTCCTCCTCAACAATTCTTTTCTTCCAGCAGGGTTAAGAAGTCAGCTGGATATAAGCATGCCCTTCTCTCAGTGCTCACATACTTCTCATTCCCCTGCAGACCTCAACAGATCCTGCTCTTTTCCAGTTTCCCCATAAGCCAAGCACAGTATCTGTCAATTTAGCCGTAAGCTGGCAACATCTGCCCTCCTTGCTCATCTTTTCATACAAACACAATATAAATGCAATCATTTGGCACTTGCAAAGCTGGCCTTTTGTCTCCAGTGTTGGTTAAGAGAGCAGCCTTCCCCTTCCCCACCCTCAGTCCACGCCCCCCTCCACTGCTGTGTTTCATAGACTGCTTCTATCTTTCAGAAAGTGAGCAGGCAACTCTCTGTGCCAGAAATTTCTCATTATATGCTGCACAGCCCCAAGCTGAGAAACTCTTGATCCCTCGAGCTCCCTCAGAATACAATGAACAAAGGCATAAAGTAAGCCACTATTTGAAAGTGTCACATTCATTAGAGATGAGCTGCAGAAATAACTCTGGAACTGAGCAACCCTGAACTTGGAGGATATTTAGGTTCAAATCCAAACTTCATGTCATATGTACGTTTTCACGTTTTGCAGATAGAAAAAGGACTTAATTTTCATTCTGTCGTTGACCAAAATTCATCCAGTGTGTCCAGCTGCAGCCCCCTTGCATGCTTGGGAGATCAGGGCCTGAGCTGGCCTCCGTTATCAGCACAGAAGATCTTGCATGAGAAAAGCATCCTTATTCTTCAGGGATTCAGGGACTGAAAATGGAGCCTTGATTCCAGGTGCCATTTGTGTTAAGAGATAAGTATCACTATGGGAAACGAACAACATTACCTCTACTCCTGCCTATTCCCACCAATAAACAGCCCAAAGAAGATTAGTGCTACATGCTGCTGTGTTAATGAGGGAGACATCATTAATCAGCAGACACAGTGACACGGGCCCTGACCTTTGGCTCAAATGCAATCCCATCTGCTGACTTCACTCCCCAGGAGGAATCTTCTAAGCAGAAAATACAAGCTCCTGGGAACTAGGGAAGAATTTAACATAGACTTTTAATCTAGTTTTAATATTTCCTGGATGCTAGGCTTGGATAAGGAATCTGAAAACAAGAGGAAACCATCTCCTCTTCCTAAAGCAGGATGGTCTCAGTGCAGGCTGAGAAATCACTCTTTTCACCAGCTATAAAGTTAGTGCAAACAGACTCAACAAGGGAATTCCTGCAGCTTTGAGATTTTAGGCTTGGAGCACACCCGGATAAAGAAAATATCCTCTTATGGTTGTGGTCATTATTTTGATTAAAACCCTTGGCCCAGTGTGGCGGTTGCTTGGGCTGATACAGCTACTTCAGCAGTACAGACATTTCAGCAAATCAGGAATTAGGTGTTCTATCAGCTCTAACAGTTTGCTCCTGACCTATCAAAGCATGCAGCAAGCTCTGAGACAGGGCCCAGATCTTCCTGCATTTATAAAGTGTTAGCATCAGATGAACCCCTTACAAGACGCTGGCTCTCTATTCCCCTATTCACATAGTTTTAGTGACTTACCTGGGGTACGTATCCTAGAGGGGAGCAGCGATAACCCAGACACAGGTATCCTCTTTACCCTCTGACTGCTTGGTGGGGACATGCTGGTGATTCATATCTGGGAAACAAGCCCTCAAAAACAATCTCAACCCTGCCAGTTTAGAGCATCCCTCATGTTTATGTCATTCTCAAAGAAGGACCCCTAGGTCAGTAAATCATACCAAAGGAAAGCATCCTCTTTTGGTGGTCTCCATAGCAATTGAGGTAAGATAAGTGATGGAACAGACACTGTAGATGCTAGAGATGTCTCTTTTTATGGCCATCCAGGAAGGAGAGTGAAAGGAAGCTGTTTATGGCCACATCATGCTGCTTTTGCAGGCGTTCTGGGAAGTGGGGACCCACGCAGAGGCCCCTCGCATCTGGATGACAGATTCAGACAATGGATTGTTTTTAATCTTGGTATATAGGAGATTCCAGCTAAACTGATTTCATATGTGCTTTGCCTGGTCCCCAGCCAGCACGGGTGATGCAGACTAAAGCAAGAACAATTTTTTGTGTCCTGAGGTTGGGCCCATGGCTCTAGTGCAGTTCAGCCTTTGCCCATTGGCCAGCCAAATTGCATGGGACATCACTGGATTTGGGAAACTGGTTCTTCACCCGAGATGCACATACAAGGGCTGTTTTGGATTCTACTGGTTCCAAGTCCTTGGGTGCCGGAGCACTGCAAGAAACCCTTCTGTTAAAATTTTAGAAAGTCTTGTGGCATCCTGCCAAGGAAGATCCACAGACACAGATGTCTTCTCAACATAAAACGTGCATCCCCCACCGAAGGATTAACCTCTGTAGCTGGTGTCTCACTTTGGAAAAGTTTTTCTGAAGGGCTGAATGAAGGTCACAAGGCATGCACTGACACAGAGACTACCAGTTATACTAGCAAGGGAAACGTCTGGATCACAGGAGGGTGGGGGTATCAAAACAGTCACCTGGAAGCAACGATGCTCCTTTCCCCAAGAACTGACTGTTGGGAGAAAGCCCATGGGACAACGTATGCTGTCAAACCCACAGCGCTGTGGAGGTGCTTTAATGCTTATGTGGTGGCTGCTTTAAGTGCTCTCTCTGTGTAATAGTTAGCTGCCTACAGTTCTGCCACTGTAAATAGCTTTGCCACCTGGAAACAAATTCCAGGTTAAATGTCTGGATTCTAGTGCATTCATCATCCCTTGTCTTGGTTACAACACAACCTTGGAGAGGAATGAAAGGGAGGTGGAGTTCCTGAAGCCCAGCTAGGTGGGACACAGTCACACCAGCACAACCAACATGTTCCATCTCTAAAATGGCAAACACAGGCCAGCAGGGTTTCATTAGGGTATGTGGGAAACAGCTTTAACAACCAAGGCAGGAAAAGTTTAATGCTGTTTTCCTTTTCATTTGCCAGATGTTTGGAAAATACAACAAAAGTTTATCCCCCTACTTCTGAGAGGTGCAGCCTGCCTGGCAAGGTATGCATCTGGCCCACGAGAACTGCTGCAAAATGCTTGGGGAGAGCCTGTCCTTCCTACAGAGGTCTGCACGCTTCTCAGAGAGATGCTGAGCAGTGATAAAGGAGATGCTGAGACTGGACCTTAAGGAAGTGAAGCCAGACTCTCACAAAGAAGGCTCAGATTGGTGGCACTGTGAATATTAATATATTGACTGCACCTAATCCTTGCCTGCGCTCCACACTTTACTACAGAAGCGTGTGCCTTACGGCATGGAACAAGACATTGCCTCTTGCTATCTAGGTGAGTCCTGAATTTAACTACGTAATACAGTGGACCAACTTATCCTGAGTCTGAGAGCAAAGAGCAGTTCCAGGGGCTTCCAGAACCAGGCAGAGTTCTGCCCTAACTACCAAAAGTGGTCTTAATGTTGTTAAATTTTCACACCCCAAGTGAAACTAGTCCTCTGGTCTGAAGGTCAGTCATTTGGCCATTTCTAAGCAATGCCACTAACCACCTGGAAAAGTATTTCCCTTGAAAATGGCAGAGCTCTCTGCACCATCTTACCAGACCCTCTGGAGACTGATAGTTTCCCTTTCCTGCAGTCCTACCTCCAGACATGGGGATCTGATTGCCAAAGCTGCAGATCAGCTTGCCCACAAGTTCAGAGCAGAGTCACACCTGCACATCTGGGCAAGGCATCTGGGTCCTCCACTGAGGTGTTTTTAGAAGGCAATTAATAGTTAAACTCCTCCAAATTCTGTGCTGAAGAAGAGACAAATAGGAGTTTCTGCAAAGTTCCCTTCCATCCAGCTGGGAACTTCTCCAGACAGTTTGGAAGTTGACTGCACTCCCCAGGCTGCCCACAGTGCCAGGCTAAGGCTGATGCTGAGAAGCAGCAGACTGCATTCCCCACCGCTTGACTTCAAGCTACAGCAGCTCTGTAGCTACTGCTAAGGCAGTAATGCTGTAGAGCATCCCTAAACGTAAGCACAAACCATGCCTCTGAAGCAGCGTATCATTTCCAAGAGAGATGTTGAGACTGAAAAGGTCACTCCCGTTTACAACCCAGTTGAAGATGAACAAGGTGCATCCTACAAAGTAACTGGAAAGACAGGAAAACAAGGCACAGCAGGCAGGCTGTCTGCAGACAACCCTGGATTGGTGGGGAGGTATGCTTCCCCTGTGGGATTGGGACACTAGCTCAAAGGAGGGATGTTCACAGGCATGCTGCTGACTGGCATTTCATGTCTCTAATTCCAAATTTTCATTTGTGCCTGCTTCGTACTCAAGGACAAGGTTCAGCTTCTGGCCATCATGTCAGTTTGGAATAATATCACTGTCAGTGAAGTAACACTGCATTTACTTGCTCCTTACACTTATCTCATGGAATCAGATCTGCAATGCACTGAGAACCATGATGTTACTTCTGGTTGTCTAATTCAATCACCATCCCAGCTAATCAGACTCCACCTGCTTTGCCTTACTTCCAGTTACTCTACTGAACTGGAGACAACAAGTTGCAAGCTGCAGAAAGGTAAATATCAAGTGGGTATGAAGAAGATATTCCTCACCATGACAGTGGTGCAACCCTAGGACAAGAGCTGCAAAAGAAAAGGCTTTGAATTTTCAAAACTCAATCAAACTGAGCTACATAAGCAACCTGATCTAGCTTTGAAGCCAGCCCTGATCTAGGGAGGAGGTTGAACTAAAGCCCTCCAGAGGTCCCTTCTGTTCAATGAGTCTGTGTTGCCATTAAAATATCTTTCAGATAACACCTGCATGAAACAAAAAACTCTTTCTAGTTTAAGAGAAGATCAGACAAGCTCTATTCCTCACTTCCTTGCATTGTACTGTGGAAAGCAGATAAACAGATCAGAAATTCATACTGCAGTACATTTTCTAATATGCCTTGATGCTTGCAGCACTCCCTCCTACTTGGAAGCTAGGATCAAGGCTGGCATGGGACCTCTTTCACATCTCTACTGCTCCAGCCTTCGAGATGCCCTGTGAGCAGAGAGATTCTCAAGTTTTTAAATGCCCTTGTGCTCTCAGAACTGGGAACCCAGTACTGAGCAGTCTGGTGAAGCTGTGCAGAGGTCTGCAATCTTACCTTCACATCTGTGGCTGGTCTCGCTTTGCTTGTGTCCCGCAGGGCATTTGCACTCGTAAGAACCCACTGTGTTGATGCAGTTACCACCTTGACAGAGGCCAGGAATGGCTTGACATTCATCCACATCTACAGGAAGATGAGTAAAGACATTAGAAAGTGCAACCTTTGAAACACATGAATACTCAATCCCAGCATGGTGGGAGTGCTATGAGAAAGAAGCAACTTTGCTCCAAGTAGGTGGATTTACATTTCCTAATGCAATTACCCATCAGATTACATTAGAGATAAGGTGAAGGACAGAAAATGGACATAAAGGAATTGTTGGCTTATCTACACAAGCAAGAGGGAAACAAAAGTATAGTAATGTTTTCCAAAGCAAACATCAATGTGTCTACCCCCTCGTGGTTCATTCCAGGTTGGTAGCTGAGTTGCGGGTGAGAGTTGGTTTGGTGGGATGTCCTCCTGCAGCCTTCAGAGAGCAACATCTGTTGCAGGGCAGAGAGGGGAACCTATGGACTGTAAGCTTTTGCTCTTCAGCCCCATCCCAGGAAGGCTCATACTGCAGCCATGGTCTCCTCGTCTGTGAGGGGACACTGTGCTTTCCAAAACACCTCAGGAAGGCCTCAGTACTTGCTGCTAGAACCAGCACACTCATGTGCTACAGATACTATTTATACTCCTGTTCTGCTTGCAGTAAAGGTGAGTGACAAATATATTAAATAGGCCAAGCTCTCCTGAAGAGATTCAGGTCATAAAATGCAGATCGCAATAGACAGCCAGAGAGTTCTCCTCTTCAGCCTTTCCAATTTTATCCTACAGACACTAGCCAATGGGGGATTTGGCTTTTGTAATTTTGGCTTTTGATTGTTGCAGGTAAAGGCTGAAATTAGTTGCAGATGCAGAAAGGAATTCATGCAACTCTACACGGAGACCCATCAGTGGGGAGAAGCAACAGCAGCTCCAGAAAGGCTGCCAATGGGATCTGCTGATGGGAACTCAGTGGACCCATTCTTCTATTTTTGCCTGGGTGTCCTAGACATTGAATGCAACCTCTAAGCATGTGATTTATGTACATTTTATTTGCTTGTGTGATCTCAAAGGAGTTATGGCTTCTGTTTTGAAGCAATATTACAATTTACAGAGCACTAGTCACCTGATACAAGTGCTGATCATGTTCCAGTGCTGGGACAGAAGCTCCAACAACAATAGCAGCACCACAGAATGAGGGCATACGGAAGGCTGTTACTTAGTTTTAAACCCGGAGAAAAACTAGCCTGATTCACTACATTTTGTGGAATGGAGGAATATCACCCGAGAACCACAGCATGGCCAGAATTTTTAAGTGAGCTAAGATGATCTTAGGTGATCCCATGAGAGACCCAAGGTCCATGGTGATGCTCTGGGACATACAGTGATGGATTTAGCAAAGTTTACACAGAGAGCTGTTCTCTGTATGGGGGCTCCTGGCAGTCATTCATCACTCGCCCTTTCAGTGCACATCAGGATGAATAAGGGAACATCCTTAGATACTCGTGGCATTTACCTTGGCAGGCTCCAGTACGAATGTTGGGAATGAAACCTCGGCGGCAGGGGTGAGGCTGGGCAGGGCACATCTCACATGGGTGACCCCAGGCCCGTCCAATGGTGGCACAACACATGGTCTTGGTGCATACGATCCCACTGAGTTGGCCCTGGCACATTTGGTTATTTACTTGGCTAAAGCAGGGACCAGTACGATAGTCTGAGGGAGAAAAATAACATCCACATGTTAGATCAAGACACAAACACAAGGTTTTCTATCTAACACACAGAGTGCCTATTGCCCTTCCTACCAGCACAGCCATTCAGGTGTAAAGTCAACAAGTTCTGGAAAAAAAAATCTGCAACCATGAAAAGAACAAAAATTTAAGACCAAGCTGGAGACCAGTACTGGAGGCAGTGACCTTCTTTCTGCTGTATGTTTCATGTGATCATCTAGAGGTTCTCCAAGCCAGCTCTTCCTGGTCTCTCTCAGGCTCATCACATGAACTAAACTTATTCTATACCCTGAGTCACTCCCTTTAAGTACTGGCCCTAGAATGAGCTCAAAATATGAAGCCAGGCAAAGAGGCAATTTCAGGGCTGCAAGCTCACCTGTTCTGTGAACTGCTGGTGTCAGCAAAGCAATCAAACTTCATTTTAGTTAGGGGCAAAGGTGCACATGGAGATGATGTGGTACAAGCATCTCATGAGCAGCCTTAGGGCTTGACAGTCCATGTAATGTAAACATATAGGATGGTGGAGATATCCAGATCACTTCTACTTGGCTTACAGAGGAAGAGTCCTAGATCTCACCCACAAAATGTTCTGGGAGAGAATTTCCAAATCTTTCCCTGTGATGTCTACTGTAAATCCCACAAAGGGATTTCTACACTGATGGTCTCTGTAAAGGCAACCTCCTGCAGTAATACATGTCATTGTGATTAATTTCTTTGGTTTAACTCTTAAAGGTCCCCTGGTAATTTTAACTAGATCTGTAAAACCCAGATGCGGCAGAAACAACCAGTCTGTTTCTGATTCCCAACAAGGATCTTCCTATCCCTTAAACCCCAAAAGATTTTGAAGGGCTTGTTTGCACTAAGGAATGTGGTTTTGCCACTGTCTGGGCTCTTATGACCCTTGATTAGGGATATTACCACAGCAGGCATTCATCAGGAAACAAAATTCTTAAACAAGAGTTTTTTTCCCACTACTGGGAATAGATGATTGCATGCAAGTGTTTGATCTGTGGCTGGAAAAAGGACCTTTAACCGTGTTATTTTCAGATCAGAAAATTCCACATTAACTGTCAAGGAAGTTAGGTATTGGTCAAATAGCCATTATTTCAGATAGTCTGGCTGAGATTTGCAAAGTTGCTTATGGATTTGATGTTGGAGCGCCCAGTAATTAGTAATTGACTGTGAAACCAAATCCCCACATCAGCGCCCAGATTAACCCACAGCTGTCTTTGCAGTGAAACATTTGGATTTGACATGTGAAGCAACAAAAAACTTGTGTGAAAAGTGGTTATACCTAAATCACGAGGAATGGGCAGCACTTGTGCCCACATCTAAAGACTAATAGTTCTGTTTCCAGAAATGTCTTAGGATAATATAGACACTCAACAAAGCAAAGCTCTTTGTCCATACTCCATTGCTTGGCCTGCAAGTTCTCAGATATGAGTCTTTCCACACATGATCTTTGCAATCAGCTCCCTTCTTTTTAAATCCTGACACACATGTGCAAAGAATAAAAAGCAAGGAAAACTATTAAATTGACAGTTTGAGACAGAAACCTTTCTCCCATAGGGTATGTTTGCATGACAGCCACACTGGCAGAACCTACATTTGCATGAAACCACGACAGAGTGCCTTTATCCTGGGCTATAAAAGATCATCTGGAAATGCTGGTAATTACTGCAGGCTTTAGACTGACAATGCCTGTGCTGATGTGCCTTCCTCGCTCCTGTGGCTTGTGCTGAGTAAAAACTCTGTGAGGTTCATCTGTGTTATAATTATCCCACCTGGCATCAGGGTAAGCATAAGCTACATTGAAACCACACAACAAATTCTCCTCTATCTCTGGGAAATTATCAATTAGCACAATAATTGCTTATTTCCAGCTTAATGTTCCCTCTGATTTGTATTTCTTGAACAGCTGGGAGCACAGTCATACTTGAAAACTAAAAGTATCAAAAGAAGTTTGGTCTGTGGATGTCACTGAGAAGTAAACAGCAAGAGGGATTTGAGGATGAAAAAAAAAGGCAATGATTTTGAAGTTATATTAGCATAAAGGTGACATGATCTCATAAAAAAGCCTTTGTTTGGAAATCAGAACAGAAATACGTACTATGTTTGCAATGGTGAGTTATCAAATAATCACCTTTTGGTTTTTGATCCAAAATTTAACAAGATACCAAAGCACATGTCTCCTGCCATGCCAAGTTTAATGCTTTAGTTTTTCCTAGTTTATTCCTAGAAAAGAAATCAAGAAAGTCTGAGTTGTTTTCTCACCCATTGTCTTTTTTTTTGTAAAACTGAGAGGCTCTTGCTCAAATTTTCAACCTTGAGGAAAAGATGAAGGTGAGCTCTTTATAACCACACCAGTGAACAATTTAAATCTCCTCAACAATCAAACCCGAAGAACTACAAAAGAAATTGCTTTGTGATCCTATTTCAATGGAGAAATCAACTCAGTAACAGACAAAAAGGCTAACAGACTTTAGGAGGCTAACAGTATTAGGAGAAGACTAAAGAACCATCACTAAACTCACAGTTTGCTTCCATCCTGAGGGCTGCTTGCAGTTCTAGCCCCCAACTCAGAAAACAGCTAGCAGAACTGGGAAAGGATCACAAAATGGCAACAAGGATTATCAAAGGTGTGGAAGAGCTTAGGTATGAGGAACAGCTGCACTGGTTAGCAGTCCTCAGTCTGAAAAAGAAACACCTGGGGGAAGACCTGATAGCAGAGTGCAAAACCATGAGTGGCCTAAGGAGGAACGGACTCGCAGAGCCAGAACCAGGAGGTATCATAGGATAGGAAGTGATGCTGGCTCAAGATAAATTGAGGAAAGTGTTTCTCCAGGCAATGTATAAGCTAAGGGGAATACGTCTAACAGAGGATGTTATGAATTGTCAAAGACTGTGAGCTACAAGTGCCTGGAGCATCTTACAGAGGAGGATCATATAGGATTGCCCTGTTCCTGTGCTGTTCCCCAGACATTAGTTTATGGACACTGCTAGAGCTCTGAGGCACAAACTCAATCTCAGCCAAGGGCCCTCAATCCACCCTCATACCACTTTGTAAGCCATCCAGGCAGTTAAATTTTAGAGTTGGTTTTGGTCAGCATTGTGCTGCAGCACCATTGCAGGTGGAGCATCTGTGTTAGATAACTCTGGTCAGGTGGGCTGCAGCTCTGTTTGAATGTGGCAGTGCCTATGTGCTTACAGTGAAATATACATTTTATGAGCTATTCTGAAGTTGTCTTAACCCTAGGACAATGCAGAAACACCTAATAAAGAGGACTTGCTTTCTCCCTGTCCTAGTCAAAAGGATCACTGGGAAGAACATGTGGTTGATGTCATTGTGGTGTGTACCTACAAAGGGCTCTGACTTAGAAAGTCAGATCACATAAATGTATAACCCAAAATCAATGCATGGCAGCACTGTATGGAGAGGAAAGGGGTAAACTTGCACCTCCCACATCATCTTGCTGAGGCATGGCTAGATGCACTGCAGCAAGAATTCCTTGAGATTGATAATGAAAGCACGATTGTAAGGAGAACACCCCCTTTTAAACAAATAATTGACAAAAATAGATTTTCATATGTAGATTACTTCTTTGGAGGGAATGAAGCCAAGGAAATTGCAGTCTGGAGTCCAGAAAGCCTGGCTGTATTCCAGCTCCCATCTGTTGCTAATTTTAATGGTCATATTATTAAATTTTTAGTGGTGCACCAATCAAATTTTATTAAGGAAATATGCACTCTTAGGAGATGTCTAAAGCCCTTTTACAGTCTATGTATGGGATCCCATCTTCCAGGAACCCTGTCGCAGGTAGTTGTCCTTCAGAAGTTTGGTCTTTGCTGGTATGTTTCTTAGAAAAGCATAGATGAGGTGCCTTCCTCACTGAAAGCTGAGATTTCTTCCTGTTTCTTCTTTCAAGCTCACTCAGCCTTACAATAACAGTGTCCAGTGGCAGGATATGGATGAGTTCCACCTTTCCATCTGCAGGTAAAGTTCTCATTAAAGAGATTGCAAGGAATACTGGATGAGGCTTTATTGTGGGAATCAGTAAGAATCTTCTCCCCTCTACAGAAGAGACTTTTAACACAGCAGGGCCATGCATATCTGGGCCTTTACCAATCACTTGTAGCTGCAAAAAACAACATGCCAGCTCACTGCCTGACTTAACCTCTCCAAATACAGTTTTGCAAACAGTAAACACACAGCATAGGACAGACATCAGCTTCTCCCCCAGCATCTATCATCAGCCTCATCCATGCACTGATCTCATTTTTCTTTCCTGCCCTATTAATTTCAAAGTAGACCATGCTCAGCACGTTCAGTCTGTAGATTTCTTATCGCCATAGAGTTAGATTAGGTTACTATTCATGCCTACTTGTCTTGAGCAGCCAGCAAGGAGAGAGAGCACTCAAATTGCAAAAGGCACCACGGAATCAGAGTTGAAGTGTCAACGTGTTTGCATTAACCACAAGAAATCTGACTCCTTGCTACGCTTTTTGTTTTCAAACCCTTGCCACCCCCACCCCACTGAGGCAGTATGGCTTTGAAGCACCACCTAGCCTGGACTAGGGACTTTTGCAGATGCCGCAGATTCAGGTTGGGGCTACAGTGAGTCTTATCTACCCAATCCTGCAGCCAACACAGGCCCCAGATGTGCTCGGAAGAGGAAGCGTAACAGGAATAGACCTCATTCCCAGTTTCCATGTTTGGCTGGTTGTCATGGAGATCGTTAGGAACCCCTATAGCTAATGAACGGCCATTCCTGACAATTCTAAGCCACAAACCCTTGGGGAGCTAATGGTGGGATCTATGCCATTACACATGCTCTTACATTGAGCCATGCTATTCCACTTGCAAGCAGCTTCCTGAAAATATCCCTGTAGACATTTTTAACTTTCCTAATTAGTGTGTCTAGGTTGTAAGTGGAGGAACGATTCACGGTTGCTGTGGACATCTGCCTTCACCCACGTGCTGCATGGAGTCCTGCTGGAAGGGGTGGGACATTAAAGTGCAGTAAGTGGGTTCAAGTACTTCTGGTTCAGCCGAGCCAGCACACAAAACCTCCTAGTTTCCCTGTTTCCAGTACTTGGGGTGCTGTGCTGACTAGGGATGCTGCACTGGCTTTGCCTACCCTACTTAACCCAAATTCACCTTGCCAGAACCTGTCTCACCTCCTACCAGAGGTAATAAAGAACAACGCACTACTCTTTGCCAACCATGGCTATAATTTATGGCAGAAATGCAGCCTGGTCTTGTTAGAAGAGAATAATCAGTTTCAGACTATTTAAAATTACTGCTCTGAGGCTATCAAACATTTATGTACAACAGTCTGGAAGGCACCTTCTCTATTGCTCAGTTTCCCCAATGCTAAATGAAGACAATGGAAATCTTTTGTAGGGAATGTTTCCCTGGGATATACAGCATAACTCAATGCCATTATTTTGCAGGGAAATGTTAATTTCAGCAACTCAGACTGACTTCTTTGAAGGAGATCTCAAACTGAACACTTCCATAAACAAGGGCATTTTCAAATGTTTTGTAACACCTGAATTGAAACAGTATCTGAACCTGAAATATTTACAACTTTATTTCACACCCAATTTAAAGTACTGCTTTGCTGTGGGGGAAAGAAAAAGGCATTTAAAATTAGCATTTTACTCCCTTTTAACTGGTTCTTACTATCCCTTTGGGCAAATTAGTAGGTTTTGACAAAACACTTTTGAAAAGAAGCATTTTGTTTGAAAATTTTCGCAAGAAAATGGATAGCTTTCCCCACTTCTATAACATCCATCTACCCAGCGGGGTGCCACCAAGTAAATTAATGCTTGCAATGGGAATTCAGATCCCTGGGTAAAGATGCAAAAGCGGGAACAATTGCACTACTCTCATTGCTATTTAAAACAGTCCTAGAAACACGAATATGCCTGACCCCAGCCGTGTAAGCAGATCTGCAGAGTCCAGACTAAAAGGAAGGTGAAGGGATTGAAGAGCTCTCTGCACTCTCACCCCATCTTTCAGGCTGTCCTTTCTCTGGCACCATTTGGCTGGAATCCCCTCACGAGACAGACCATGGGCTGGGTGAATTCCTTCTTTGCAAAATAAATAAATAGAGCAGCAAGGAAGAAGAGATTTTTCTTTGCTAAAATCAAATTCCTTCTCATAATAAACAATGCTTTCGCTGAAGGCTTTTTCTTAAAACAGTAAGGACAAACGTTGCCTGTAAGTAATCCCTGGGGAGCTACAGACCTCACTGGGATGAGGTCACTACAACACATGCCCCAGGCTTTGGCAGGCTTCCACGCTGCTTTCTAAAAGCTCCAGCAACCAAGTACAGGAGAGCAAGGAGACTGGATATCAAGCCCAATATCTATTTTTCTGTTTTCAATGAATGATTTCCATCAGCAGGAGGCTTGGTCCTCCAGGCCCCGGGAGCACAGCCTTGCAATTTTCTGTCTGTAACCTTCTGGGGTTTTGGAGCAAGACAAACAGCCAGCTCTGGGAGTGAGTGAGAGCTCATGCAACCAAGGCAAGGCATTAATCTGGCAGATCCCTCTGCAAGCTTCTATCCAAAAAGATTCCCAGACAAACTCTGGCTGCTTGTGATGGGGGTGTTCCCTAGAGAGCCCATGAAGAATGCTGGCTGTGCCCTCTGGGACCTGCCAGGAGAGCTGATAACTTAAAAATTAAATGCTAAATGGAGCAATTCATGCCCTGCTCATAGAGAGACCATGAACGTATGGGAAAGTACACAGGGGAACAGCATCCAAAAGCCACCAGCCAACCAACCAACTGAAAGGAGCCAACCAACAATCCTGTGATTATTTCTGTTGCACTAAATGTGAATGCAGAGATTTTACAACATTGATCGTAGGTCTCGGCACACAACTCTAAATATCTGCTAAGCCTCTCAGGCTGTTTGATACGTGACAGCTTTGGTGGGAGGGGGGATGGTGGATGCAGGGAGAACAGCGCAGAGGGTCTCCGTAAAGGGCTCCTTTCTCATGGAATACTTTCTCCACCTAGTCATTTCCTTACCTCATACAAACACAGCCGCATTCCTGATGTTTAACTGTTTGGACTTTTGCAGAAAAGAAAAAGCTGGCTGGGGCAGTTTATAAGGCCAGACATTCCAAGTGCTGAAAAAACATATTCAAAGGAAATAGTGAAGGGAGAACTTTTTTAAGTTTTCCTGTCCTATTTTTACCGTTTCCTGTCAAAGTCTTAGCCTATGAAACCTGAGATAGAGCTCCATGCACAACCCTCCTCCAAGGGCTCTGCACTGCACCAGCATCTGAGGCACAAAGGATACACACGGCAGCATAGGGCCAGTAGTTCCAGCAGTTCCAGCAGTTCTAGAAATGTCTGGGAGGGTTGGAACAGGGGGCTGGCACTGCCATGCTGTGTCCTCTCTCTTGGAAGAGACCACGGGGTCAGAACCCTGTGGGCTGTTGAATCACTGCCTGGTCAGTGCAGAGATGGAGGTGCAGGAATGGAGATGCTGGGGGTGGCATGGGGGTTTGATAGCTCCAGACTCTTCCCCACACACATACTTGCCCCAGGTGAAAGACTTGCACCTCTCAGGCTCCTTTGGCAGAGATCATGGCTACGGGCAGACTCCTGAATATCAAGGGAAAGAGTATATGGAGATGGTGGCTGGGCTGGGCTGAGCTGTGACTGAATTTGGGGGATTCCTCCCGGACAGCTGATTGTGTGTTCCTGATAGGACCAGGTAAGGGAAGGAGAAATTTGTGTCTGCCAGGTGGGAAGTATTTTTGGGCAGAGGGTTTGCAGACTTTGCCTACCTCCCTTCTGGGACAATGAGCTGGGAGGAAGTGATGGCAAGGACACTACTGAGCAAGGACTTCCAACGATGCGGATGGCTTTACAGGTCTTGCCAGATTGCATTAACGTTACTGTGCATGAGCTGCGGTCATCTTCATCTGTCCATTGCTGCATTCAGCAAAGGTTTTTGTATTTTAAAAGTGGCAATGCAATGCTTGTGCTAGGGAGGGCAAGGTGTTCTTTGGAAGACGCTTATCCACAGCTAAAGTATCTTGAAACAGAAGGAAGAAGTCTCAGAAATGACCAAACAGACACAAATAGCATGTTATTAGATTCTTCTCAGACTGAATTAATGGAAGTGGAAACATTGTGCTCTCCTTAGCATCTCCTTATCCCTGCACATTCTACCAGGCTTTGTCTTTGCATTCAATGGGAAGCATTCTAGTTCCCTGCCACAAATGGGGCGTGTGGACATGCTTGGTTGGACCAGGCCTGGAGCCGCTGTGCCACCATGAGCTGAGCACCGGTTCACAGAACTGCCCAAGGGCCTTGAGCAGATGTGGACCAAGCAATGCCTCTCCTGCCAGTCTGCATTTTCATGGGCTTGCAGAGAACAGAGGCTGGTGCACAGCCTTGGGTTGATATCAGTGCACCAGAACTGCAGACATTCATGCGTTGACCTCCAAACATGCTGCACTGAGCCTGTGACCATGATGTGATGTCGCATTGCACTCCTCACAGTCAGCTGGCAGAGCGCTGCTTACAGCCCTTGCAGACTCTCCAGATTTGGGTGAAATGTGAACCCAGGCATTTATCTTCATGCCACTTTTCTCCCACAAGGATCAGCAGGTTCAACAACATCAGGGGACTCTTACTCATGGACACCCCTCTCCACAATGAGAATGAGAAAGCAAGCCACTTTTCACTGCATCCAAGAGCAATGAAAGGTCAGAAGATAAGACAGCCACCTTCCTGCCCAACCCAGAGCAGGCAATGAAGTGCTAGCTGCAGAAACAAGAAGGTCCCAACCCATGCTGATCCAGCCTTCTCGGCTCACTCAGCTACAGCTCACTGAAATGCTCCTGTGTTTCTTAGTGGCAATGCAAATGGCTTGCCCATGGACAAGGTCAACTCATGCATCTCTTTGCAAAGACCCTCTTTGCTATCACTTGTACCTTTGCCAAATTGTAACTATTCAGGCTGAAACAGGTTTATACCCAAGCTAAGCAGTTTTGAAAAATTCCAGTCAAAACATTCCTGTCTGATTTAAACATATATCTTGGGAATGCTGTTTCTGTGAAGGTCTCTGGAGGAAATTTCCAGAGGCTGGTTCCTGTTGTGGACAGTGAAACGGCCTCTGAACCACATGCTGAACACCAAGCAGCAAAGGTATTAAGTAGCTGTGCTTTGGGAGTGCTTCCCACACTCTGGCAGGGGGAAATGTAGTATGTGATTGTCTCATTAAAGATTGTACCATAAAGCCCAGGGGCATGCAGGAAAATTATATGTGCAGGATGCATCTACATCCCTCCAGTACTCCCAGCAGACTATGACTGGCTTTCTGCAGAGATCAGAGGAAAATGTGGTTTCACAGAACTATAATTATTTTATCAAGTAAACCTGTCTGCAGGAGGAAAATGGCAACCTACAATTGAGTACAGAGTTGAACTCCACTCATGGTGAGGTTTCTGCCAGACCTTTCCACACAAATGCAAGTTACAGCAATAGATGTCAGAGCAATCTCTCTTTGAACTACTGCTGATTATAAAAATGCTTTTTCTACCACAATGTAGAGAAATGGGAGCGTATGCCTCACCTTTGGAGGCAGGTTGAGGAGAAGGAACTCTATCACATATCTCAGCTATGAGTTCTGCTTTATGTCGTAACATCTGGATTAGCAGAGCACTAGGAAAAATCAGCTGAACGCCTGGTTTCTAACAAGGATGAGAAATTTCTTTGTAAACAGAGTCTTTTATTAAAAAGCTCATCTGGGGGAAAAAAAAACTTAACCACTGCCAATACCATTCCTCCATAAGATTTCTGGTTAAAGCAATTTCAAGCTTAATCTGGAACTGATAGGAAGAAGGGCTTGCCGAGTGTCGGGCAAACTTGTGTCTCAGCTGCCTACTATACTCACACCACCCAGACGACTTTGGGCATGACAGAAAGGAGCCACCATAGCCAGTGCTTTCCTTTGTCTTTTTCCTATCAGAAAACTGAAACCCAAGAAATTAATGAGTTCATGACACCCTGGAACAGCCTTGCAGCTCAGGGGATGCATGTGGAGGCCCACACAAAGTGAATTTCAGTTTGGTCTCAGGAGCCACATCTCAGTCCATGTTTCTGGGATGTCTCCACTCCTCTGGGATTGTTGCTGTGTGTTGCTCTTCTTTCAGGAGAGCAGGTGGACTGGGGCTCAGTTTCACAACGGACATGGACCTCAGGCACAGCCAGAGGTTGTACGGAAGAGATATTTTTGCCAACATGGCATTTATTCCCAGAACAGAAATTCTACTGGGCAGCTTACATTAATGAATTTGATGTATCTTCCTCTGAAATACAAAAGCTGAGATTAAAGACCTTTCTGAGTTATCTCAGATAATAATTGAATTTCCAAGAACTATTTGTGGTCCCTTTCTTGATAGCATGTTGTATGTTCTTGCGTGCCTGGGCTCTGGGGAGTTACCAGCTAAAGGTATGAAATATGTACATCCCTACTGATTACTTCACTAGGAGCAGCATTTCAGAAGTTCAGGACTGTGACCTGAGTTAGACAGGAGTGAGCAAAGGTACCATGTTTACTGTTGGCTGCTTCCTGCTACAGTTTTTGCATGCATGCATGGGGATCAGACACATCCTGTGTTGCTGCTTCATTTCTCCTAAGCCTCCAGATTAGACTGAAAATTAGAAATAAAAATCATTATTAAGAGGAAACAGAAAAGCTGAGACAAAGCCACTCTTAATAACTCCTCTCGGGGGGGGGGGGGGGGGGGGGGGCGGGGGAGTGGAGAGGCCTTCTAAGCAAGAATAATGGGGTATTCTGCAATATTCCCACCATCTGGAAATCTGAGTGGATTAAAGTGCAGTTTATGCTGAGACACTCACTAGCATTCATCTGTATGTTATAAGATGGTATTTTGCATCATTTATTCTGTTTATATATGGCCTGGGGTGCCTGTCACTAGAAAAGCTACGGCTGGAGGGAATGCTGGAGATCATTTTGGATTTCTCTTTCCCTTAGACAAGACTGACTACCAGAATTAGACGCAACCAATATTTGTATAACTTGCTCTTAAATACCTACAGATATGAAAATCCACAACCTCCTTATGCAATTCTTCTAGAGCTTAAATATTTCAGGACAGTGGATAAGTGGCCATTAGACTGATAGAAATCAAATGAAATTATGAGGATGAGAGGAACTGCTGTCCTATACAGTAAGGATCTTTGAGAAATTGATACAGCATATAAAAATATGCTACTCTGAGGCCTTGCGTTAGTCTGAATCATTGTTAATGGAGAGTTCTTCCAGGACTGGAATTGTATCAGTTATAAGGAACCCTGGCTTCACGAGCAGCCCCCTCCCAAAAGACATCAAAATCCTTTTGAAACTTTGGAGAATCTACAGACACAGACACATTATGGAAACTCAGAAATCCTCCCTGAGTGCACATCAAAGGAGATTCTCATGTTATGTACATGCTAAAATATAAAAAGCTGTATCTTGATATAAGCAGAATAATGGAGATTCAGGAAGAAAACTGGAGCAGATTAGCAACAGCTTTAAAGTGAAATGTATTGAGTAGAGATTTAGATCCCATCTGTCCCTTTTCCTATGTACTATGTCTTGTTTACTAGGGGATTGTGTGGAACTTTGTTTCTGAAGCTGCTTTTGCCTACTCTGCTTATATCCCAAGGTTCTGATACTCGAAGCACTAGACATGCAGAACATGGTCTGCTCTTCACTGAGTGCTCTGTGGCTTCATCTGGAGACCTGCCACAAAGACACCAACCAAGGCTCTGCCACAGGATGGGATCAAACTCCAGACACAGACTCTCAGACTTCCTCTTTGTCATGTGTTTGACCCCTCTAAGCATGGCAATTTTTGAAAGCCCATGTCCTCCTCACTCGATGGTTGATAGCCCTTCTTGGGGTATTTGGAAAGAAATAGGAGAAATAAGAATCTCCTGAAAACAGCAGTGAAATGTTGAAAGATATGGATTGTGTTGGTGGAAGCTGCTGTTTGGGCACGTTTTCACTTCAGTCCAATCCAGTCCTGGTTAGAGACAGAAGTCCTGCAGTGAGGACTATGAAAGAACAGGAGATACTCACTGCCTTTTCCATAGATGTTGCAAGTCTAGGACCTGCTATGGCTCTAATCCTTGCTTTTTCTCACATGTTCAAAACACTGTGTGCATCAATAGGGCTTTGTTTTCTTGCACTGGGTAACCAAGAGCCAGAACTCATACAACAGATGCCAGTTTTAAGTCTGCTATTATCTTCACATGGACACAATCCCTTCCAAGGCTCTTCATGGGATACAGGACTTGGGAACAACCATTCAAGGCTTCAAGAGCACAGCTGGCTTTCAGCTCAACCCAGAAGTATTTGCACTGAAGAACACCACCCCACGAGTCTGTTGGTTAAACTTTTGGAAACCTTGCACCATTAAGAGGAGAGGACATGCAGACTTAGCAAAGGCCTTCTGAACTGGACAAATCATAGGAACCACAGACAGTCTCCACAAAGATCAAGAATGTTACTCTAAAAATCTTTTTTTACAAAGTAAAAGAAGACATTCTTTCACAACAGGTAGCAAAAGAGGTAGCAACTGGCATGCACAGTGAAGCCTTCAGCATTCGGATGGAAAAAACCCCAAATTAGACCTCATCCTTGGAACACAGGAGGAGCTTCCACACCTTTACCAGAGTCAAACATTGTCACTTTTTACAACAATTTTTTTCCTACTTGAAGGAGGATGAAATCAGAGACATGACATCAAAATGTTTCATTTTTCTGCAAAACTATTAAAAAAAAATTGGCCTCTCTCCCCATGGATTCATTTTTTCTGTACTGCAGCTTTTCCTCTGACGCTGATGTAATGTGAGTTCATGTTACTGAAGGCTGCTGGGGTTATACAATATATTCACTAGTTCTTCATCCCTGAAGATGTCATGTAGAGGAAGGAAATGATGCTAAGATTCTCTGAGTACCTCGCTATTAAGGTATTTAGCTCTGAAGTGGAGTATTTCCTGAATGAAGTGTGAAGGTAGTTAGATTGCTCCCATTACAAAGCAGCCTCTTACCGGAGCCCTAAGCTGTTGAACATGCAGCTTGTTGAGTGTATGGCAGCAAAAGCTGTTGCTTAGCATTCAGGAACTTAGTTAATTATAGTTTAAAAGTAAAATTATCTCTTTTTATGGTTATAGCAAAATAAAGTAAAATTAAAACCCAAAATAAATCTGCAATCGGATAGCCTTGTGGGGTTTGAATGCCTTCTTTTCGTCAACACAGATGGGCACATTTTTCAGTGCTTGCCAGTCTAAACTGATATCCCAAACCCTGTAGGAAAATGCATCTCCAGAGAGCAAAGGAACAGCTAATGGCCACACTAGAAACAACAGCAATTGTATAAAGCTAATGAGCCTTTCTGAGAATCCCAACTCCTCAGCACAGATATTAGCTGGACTAATGCAGCTTTGTGTCCTTTGAAACAAGTTAGTATCTTTGTGTGATATTACCTTCTGTGCATATAATAATCTGAGACCACGGCACCACGCTGTGCCTTGCAGCAGACAGAAGCCTACAGACAACTATCTTTACACTGTTCAGGCATTTACAGATTTTAAATCTGTAAGGATGAATTGGTCTGAAGTCCAACATCAAACAAGCCAGTGCATGACAACCAGAGATTCTTGCCTAAACCCTACTACATATGGATTAGCCACAACACATCCTCAGAAACTCCTTCCCTCTTGATCTGAAGACTCCAGAGATGGGATTCACTTATCAAGTGTAGGGAAGTCCACAGTCCATATGTCTGTGACAGAACTGATCACCACTCTGTATACACTCATTGTAAAGGCAATGTCTGCATTTGGTCAGTGAATCCTGCCGCTCACTGCTGTTATCACTCCATCATCTATAAAGTTTCATGGCATGCTGTGCTCAGCTGGACACATCTACCCACAGAGGTCTAAAGTGAGGCTATGTAGTGCAGGGGGGGGTCCAGCACATTCCTGTGGAAGACAGCCAGTTGAAACCGACCTCCTTGTTAAAAACATCATCTTTTTTTTCCAATTGGAACTTGTTTTCCTTCAGCTTTCAGTCCTTTTGCCTTGCTTCAGCAGAAGGACCTGGGTCAGCCCCTGCTTTCACAGGTTGTCACATTCTACAAGAAAGACTTCACTGCTAAGGGACATCCCACCCGCCCGTGACACTGTCAGCTATCTATTTCTGTCAGTGTGTGCACTGCTAATGAGGGTACAGTCCTCAGGCTATAAAGTGTGTTTGACCAAAATGAGCTCTTGGTCCAGAACCAGCCAGCCATAGCAGTATGAGCTGGATCAAGTCCATCCTTCCTAAGAGATTGGTCTCTTAACACAACTTTTCAGTCTGAGGCATCTTACGGTTTATTTAACAGCCTGGAGGTGGCTTATTTGGGAACACCAACATGAGCAAATGTATCTCAAGACACAGTCCTACCTCGATCATGCTCTTATCACTGTTAGCAGTCGATTTACCAGCTCTCCTGCAACCCTTTGGTGGCTCCTCACAGTTCCTGTGCTGCAGCAAAATGTCTATTATTTTACAGAGAAACGTAACAGGGTGATGTAATGAGCTGCCCAAACAAACGCAAGCAGTGGGCCAGACAGGATGGAGCAGTAGAGCTCATACTGCTTTGTCCTATGCTCAGAACATAAAATCTCCACATTATCCAGCTACGATTCAAACCAACTGCCCCATTTCAGTAATGGGTCTGGGAGAGATGAAGAGGTGTATCCTACAACACATCCTCTCTTCTGCAGGCTGAGTGTGGTCTGATCTGCCAACCCAGATGGTTCCTATCAGTAGACATCTCACAGCACAGAACTGAGGGAAAGGACTGTACATATCACATTATCTTTGCTTTCTTTCCTGAAAGGCAGTGAAAGCCAGCTTAAACTACCTGTCATTTTCTTTGTACTCTGTAGCCAGGACGGTCTTTCATTTTGTGCTCTGGAAGCAGCAGGCACAACGATGCCAGAGTGCATTTTTATTGCCTATTGCCAGAGTGCTGCATTTAGTAGTTAGCAATGGCTCCCCCATGAGAAACGCCACAGTAGCTACTCTGTGTGGGAAGGAGGAAGGTGAATGATGTCTCACTAGACAGTAACTGGCATTAGTGGAAGCTCTCTGCCCACAGAGATGCAGGCAGGAATCTGAGGAATTTCCAGAGTACTCAACCACGTACCCAGCCGTGCTATGAGAGCATCACTACAGAGCCTTGGGCTGAAACCTGTACTTCCTACATATGAAGCCAGTGGGTTTCAGGCTCTGCTTTGAATTAATCTTCATAAAAATCTTTAGGAATGAGATTCAGAGCTACACTGAGAGCTATGGATGATCCGTGTTGCCTCCAAGCCTGCTACTTGGGTCTCCTGTTACTGGAGACTCCCAAGGATCCTTGTAAACATGTCAAATACCATGGCTGCTTTAAATGGAGAAACTGAACCAAAATTCAACAGTGGTCATGTGTCCAGCAAGTCTGGTGCTCCATCTTAACAGGCCTAGTGATGGAGTGGGAATTCCTTTTCTCCTTGGAAGGGCTAAGTACTGTCACACTAATTATTCTCAGTAGGTCAGTCACAACCACCTCACCTGGCTGCAAACTCACAGACTGCCCAGCCAGGAGCCTTTTTGAAGAGTGTAACTTTTAACATCTCTTAGTAAAGCAAGTGCTCTGTTTGTCTTGGCAGGGAAGACCTGTGTATACACAGCTGGAGAGCTTGTTTTGTCTCTTAGTACAAGTCTGGACTAACCCAAATCTCTAAAGGCTTTGTAAAAATGCTCTCTTTATTTAAAGAATTTTATACATTACAAGATGTCTCCAAAGTCTGCCCTTGCTCAGACCCCTTCTTTCCCTGCCTCTTCCACTTTCTCTCTTACCCCCTCCACTACCACGCACACAGAGTCAGGACAGCTGGATTTTTCAGTCCCTCCTGGCATTGCTGTATCCAGAAGTTTCTTTAAGAAATTAAGACACAGTTCTGGAGCTCAGGTTTAGGGTTTTAGGGGAAGGAATCTTGCAGGGTAGAGCCTTCAAAAGAGAAAGACTGTTATCATAATACCTTTCCATAACTAAAGCAATCCATATCTGCATAGGCGTGTGTGTGTGTGAGAAAAAGGCAGTGAGAGGGCTTAAAGAACATATAACTGCAGTGTTTGCAGGACATGTGTGTTTGCAGGAGAGTACAAAGGAGGAGACAGGAACAATGAAAGGTGGAGGCTTTTAAAGAGCTTTCCCTTCTCTGCAAACAATAAATGTGAGGCTCAAACCACAGCAGAGGCCTTTTATGGGGCACCTGCACCATTAGGTTCAGTAGATACTTTTGCAACCCAGGGAACATTGCACAACTATGTTGAGTTCTGCGTATTTGTGCTGGCCACTGTTCAAGCAGGGCTGACTGATGCCTGGGCTACCAGAAACCAACTGTTATTCCTATCTCACCCTCTAAATCACGTTGCCAAGAATCCCCAACTTGGAAAAAAACATTAAAGGCAAGAACAGTCCAATCCTTGGACATGGAGTTAAACAGAATTAGCCCAATCTCAGGAAAATGAGAGGCTAGAAAAGCAGAATATTTCCAGGGTGCTTTGATCTTAATCCTGGGAGTTTGCACATTGGCTTCATGTTTCAGTTTCATTTCTGCTTTGTGCCGCTCTGACCCTTGCCAAAAATCATATCAGAGCAGTGTCGTGAGATGTCCATCTAAGCCAACAGGAAAGGGAGAAATTTCGTGTCTCAGCCAAAACCTCAGTCATACCCGCACTGCCCAAATGTAAATCTGATCTAGCCACTCAGCACACACTGGCTGGATGAAATACAGCAAAGCCACATGTCACTAAGAGCCGTATTCTTAGCTGATGAAAACTGTGCTTCTCAGTGGAGCTCTTTCGATTCATACTGGATGAGCAGCTGGCATCAAACCGCGTGAGGTTTACAATAAACCAGAATTGGGTTATGTTTCCCTTTGAAACATTTTTACTAAAATAAGGTTCTTTTGTGGAAAACCTTAAGTTCTGTTCATAATTTTCAAGGTTTTTCAAGTAAATATAGTACTAAACCATAAAAATAATTTTGCAAAGGTTGAAATATTGACTTTTGGGGTTTCAGGCCCATGTTAATTTGAAAATTATCGGCTGTTAGTGTTGGTGACATCATTAGTTTTAATATTTGATGGTACATGGTATTGACCTCCTTCACCCAAAAGTAACTGTCCCCTGAAGAACATAGGACAGGTCAAATTCAGGCAATAAATTGAGTTGCTGCAGGTATTTGATTCTATATAGAGAGGCAGGAGGCTGCCGAAATGGCCTTACTGATAGGGGAGCTCAGTGCTCACCCGGTGAACTGCTGTCTGCCCATGTCTGATGGAGTTCCTGTATGAACTTGCCAAGTCTTTAAACCAGCATTTTGCATGTGGTCCCTAACTGCGTGTGGTCCCTAACTCCTTAGACATCACTCCTCTGCAAGAGCTGCAGTGAGGCGTACTTGCGGTGCTGAGCAGGATCAGTGAATGCTGGAGAGTTCCAGCAGACTGGATATAAGAAAGAAATTTTTTACAATGAGCGTGGTCAAGCACTGGAACAGGTTGCCCAGAGAGGTAGCGGAGGCCCCATCCCTAGAAACATTAAAGGTGAGGTTGGATGGGGCTCTGAGCAACCTGCTCTAGTTAAAGCTATCCCTGCTCACTGCAGGGGGGTTGGGCTGCATGGCCTCTAAAGGTCCCTTCCAACCCAAAGCATTCTATGATTCTGGTCTATGAATGCTGAGATCTGCAAGTCCAGCTCAGGGTAACTCAAGATGGGCATCAAAATTAGCTGGCTGTATTGGGTCTGACTGGGATAGAGTTAACTTTCCTCATCGTGGTGCTGCGTTTTGCTTTTGTAGCTAAAACAGTATGGATAACACCCCAGTGTTTCGGCTGTTGCTGAACAGTGCTTGCACAGCGTCAAGGCTTGCTCTCCAGCCCCAGTCCAGTAGTCTGGGGCTGGGCAAGAGGCTGGGAGGGGACACAGCTGGGACAAGTGACCCAAACTGACCAAAGGGATATTCCACGCCATATGACATCATGCTACCTCAGGGACAGAAGGAAGAAGGAGGGATATAAGATGGTTATGGTGTTTGTCTTCCCAAGCCACCATTACAGGTGCTGAGGTCCTATTTCCCAGGAACTGACTGGACATCTGCCTGCTGATGGGAAGTAGTGAATCAATTCCTTATTTTGCTTTGCTACCACACAGAGCTTTTGCTTTCCTTATTAAACTGACATTATCTCGATCCATGAGTCTTTCTGCCTTCCTTCTACCTTCTACCCATCCCAAAGGAGAGGGGAGTGAGTGAGACGTAGGATGGGTGTTTGGCTGCTGGCTGGGGTCAACCCACCACAGTGGCATGTTTGAAAATATTGGCTTACATTTCTTTTCCCTTCTCTCTTAGTGTTTAGGAAGGGACTGATGGTATCACCTTCCCTTCATGAGGATGCTGTGGTAAGGGGCTTCCTGGCATTTCTAAGCCACTCCCAGGTTATCAAGACAAGAAACAGGGAAATGCCCAAGAGAAAAATACCCTTTTTGTACTCAGCACAAGGAGTTACTGATGTTTAACAAACAGCTACAAGGGGCCACATGTGGAGTGAGGAGGATCCAGAGACATCAAACAGCCATGCAGTCAGTAGGCACTTTGCATGCTGCACATGTAATAACCAGGGATGTCACAGAGTGCTTTGGGCTTGAGGTTGTCATTACAGGCTGTATCACCAGGCAGAGGAATCGAGCAGAAATTCACATAAAATTGAGTATCTTTAATACACATGCATAAATATACAACTCCGGATCCTGTACTCTGTCAGTGAGAATATAATGCAAATGTGTTCCTTACCTCTCTCACACTGGGGACCGGTGAATCCATAGACACAGGCACAACGGTTTGGTCCAATGCATCGACCTCCATTCTGACAGCCATTTTCACAGACAGCTATTTTGAAATAGAAAGAGAAATCGGTGATTTCTGCTCTTAGTGAAACCACAGTGTGAGATGTGTGGTGCTGGCAGGACTTGGAATATCACCTACTTCGTGTTGTTCACCCATCAGGAGTCTCCTCCACACAGTGAACATACAGAGAAAAGTCTGATATTTTTTCCTGGAAAATTACTTCCTGTTTATGAATGAAGCCATTTATAAAAAGGCCATAAACTTTTATTTCACTTGAGAGGATTTCCTGTGCTCTGGAATCTCAGTTCATTCAAGTCAGCATTGGGATTTAAATGTCAAGGTCAAGATGAACTGATAACAAATGAGAAACTGCATAAAGGCAAATGTTTAACGTATGACAACAGTGAAATGTGAAGAGAGGAGACTTGTTTGTCATTGAATCCCACATGCCCAAAGCGAAGAACAACCAGTCTGATCAGCACACAAGCATTCATTGACTTAAAATTAGACCGGCTACCCTTAGCTGAAAACCTGCAGTCAATAGTCTAGGACTGAAGTCAAAGGAATAGGTTGCTGATTAGGTTCTGAGCTGAGGCTAAGCTAATTGAACAGGATGTAGGAACACTTCTGCGCATGATATGAGCAATTGCTCATTGCGTTGTGACAGATGTCACTGACCTATTAAAATCTCAGCAGCTGTAATGACTAATGAGAGGAGTACTGTTATGACACTTCCTAAAGTTCCTATATAGAGCTTCACTCTCTGAGCTACTCAGTTGCCCAACACCAGCACATTGAAGATGAGAATGATGTAATATCATGAAAGGTGAGGTCCACAGCAATTTTGTACGATACCTCAGTGTGGCCCTCACTGGTCTAGTGCTAAGCTCTGAGCTGCAGAGAGGCCAGGCACTGCTGCATTTCATAGCCTTCAAAGGCTACACCCATCGTAGAGCCGCAAAAGCTGAAATCTGCTCTGCTGGGATGCTGCCAGTGGGACTCTCCATTGTTCCCCACCCTGTCAGTGATGCCTTGCCAATATCTGAACCATTATGAAAACTCTACTGAGGATATTATAGGTGGAGCTAGTAGCAGCACATAATTAAGGTTGCCTAGCACGTTCCATTATAAGCCCCGGTTTGCTGTTACTTATAATTTTCCCAAGCTGTAGCTGTTCAGAATGAAATTTTCCATATGGTGCGTCTGCCTTTAGTTGAACTTTTTGGAAAGTTTCAGCAAAAATGAATCAGTCATAGCTGAGGATAAGTTTAGGGGAAATATAGTGGTTTGCTCCTCTTTAAAAAAAGTTCTCATAGACTTCACGGAGAACTTTAGTGACTGTCACATTGATACAGAGATTTGAAATTTGCCTGGCAACTTCCATTTGATCAGAGATTCTTTCAAAACTATTGCGCATACTTGCTTACTAGACACTTATTAAAGATGGCACCCAAGTTGTTTGGTTGTTAATTCTACAACGTGCATGAGCCATGATTTAAAATTGCCAAATATCTTTCATGGGAAACTAGGGGGCGAAATTAAATTTCTCCCTATGAAAGGTATAGGTACTTTGACAAAATAGAAAACCAAGTCATAAAACACTGTAAAATTTCTCTCAATGACTATATTGAGGGTTCCCTACAGAAAGTCAGTGTTGTCAAATAAACAGAACTAAAAATTGAGCCTCCCCCCCCCCCCCACCCCGCAAAAGTAACTTGGCATAATTTATATTAAAAAATGTTGTGTGGGTTTTCTTTTTTTTTAGTTTTTCGTCTTCTAATTGGACGAAGACTTCATTTGAGCTAAAATGAAGGTTTTCCACAAAAAAACATTCCCAGAGAACATGCTATTTATCTAAAACTATTTACAGAGAAATGATATCTAATATATATATAACTGTATATATTTTTTCTATATATTTTTTAACAGAGAAATTATATTTAATATGTCTATATCTATATCTATACATCCCCTAATGAGAGTGGGCTGAGATTCCAGTGGAGAGGAGAATATAGTGATGACATCGAAGAGCACATCAGTGTGTGCAAAGTGACCTCTCTAGTCATGAGGCTGCATGAATCTAGCCTTGCCCTTCAGCTCACCGTGTATTCAGCAGGTGTTGCAGGTACTTACGCTGCCCGCAGTATGTTCCAGTATAGCCCTTCTGGCAGAGGCAGGACTCCTCATTGCAGCTCCCACCATTCATGCATCTCACATTGCAGGCTTGCACTGTGGAGAAGAGCAGGGAAATAATGCAACAAGTTGTCTGTGACAGGAGGTGAACTCCTCACGTGTAATGCATGTTCAAAACTTTCTTGTCTCAGTGCAGAATCTAAGGGCAATGTTAAGTTAAACGGAGAGACTTCTGACTTCCCATGGTAGGATATGAGCCCATGGTGTGGTTAAAGGCTTGCACTTTTACTGAGGTATAATTACCCCAGAGTTGCATACAAAAGTAAATACCAGTCTGTTCTTTATTCCCTAGATGTAAGACATTTTTCTTGTTCCTGTACCTGGTAGTATTGAACTGTTCAGATAGGGGAAAGCCATGAACACGAGGGGTAGCATGAAACTACGAGCAATTTAGAGGATGTAATTCTTCAAGTCCATCTTATACAGGGCAAGGTATCATCGTTCTCTTATGGCAAACAGTTTTAGAGTAATATAAATAGACCACATTCCACAGACACCAAAGACACTCACTGTTTTACTTCATTAAGGAATCTACCCCAATTAAACATCTACAGCTTTGTCCTTTCTACAGGACATCCTGCCATAGGGTCATGTGACTGCGAGTAAGGGCATATTTCCTGATTATCTCCCTTTCTTTGATAACTCTGTCGTTCTAAATAATTCTTTCTTTTAGGATACTACACTTTTCAAATATTTTCATACCCTTTTTATTATTCTTTCAGATTATTGCTCCATTTTAAAAACACACTTTTCACATTCTGGGCTGTCTAATCTTTAAAATGCCTTCACGTTAAAAGACCTATAAGATGTTTGGGGGGATAGAATTTCTTTGGTGGAGGAAAACCATCAGCTTTTAAGATATTTCTCTTCCTTTTACAATTACTATGTGGCCTTATTGGTGAGATTAATTTAATACAAGAGGGTTCTTTTAAGAAATCTGAAAAGAAAAGCACGTATCATCTATTCTTCTATGTTAGAGTTCAGCTTTCAGCTTTCACAGTAGATTATGACACACTGAATGTGACTCATGCACTGTAGGAAAACAATAGCAATACATAAGAGTTGGGAAGTTTTATACTGATGTAGACACAAAGTCAGCATTGGCTTTAACTGTTTCATCACTATTTGATGTCTAAGGAATGTGGTATTAAAGTATAACAGCCCCAAAGGGGAGGTTTACTGCTAAACGTTGAGTTACAAATACAGGTCAAACAGCTTTCATTCTTCACTGAAACACCTGGAACAATGCATTCTTCCTTTGTAAGATGTGACAACTCATATTGCAAGTGCCTGAGGTTATAGCAAGTTATGCGAAAACTGTTTTTCAGCATGTACACCACAGTTCATGTCTGCCAGGGATAGGAGGGGCCGTGACTTGGCAGCTTGAAGAAGGTGGGGCTGGAGAGTGCGTATGTGAGTGGATGCTCAGCTGTGGCTTGTGTCTTCTCTGTGCATGCAACATCAGTTCCAAGCAGGGAAGAGCTGGGGCCAGTGCAAGTGAAATGTCTGTCCAAAAGGTAGTAGGACTCAGAAGTGTCCAATAAGGATAATTACATGGTTGATGCCTTGTTCATAGGAAGCCTGAAAGGAAGGAGGAGTGGAATGGGAAGTCTCAGAGCTTTGCATTCAAAATGCTCGGCACATGTGCTGTACATTTAATCCATGCATTGCTAGTGTGGTTTGAATTAGTCATGATGTCTACTATTCTTCCTATTGCTCTATGGCCAGAGATCAGGCCAAATTTAGATGAAAGCTTAATCATTAAGGAAACTAAGCTTGAGGCTTCAAAGCATTGCCCAGATTGTCAGACATGAGACCAGTCTCTCTGGGAAAAGGCACTCTTTCCAGCACATGCTTAGCCTACACCCCTCACTACAATTAATCAGCCCTGGGAAAGCAATTACATACAGCAAATCTGGGAGGGCTGCCCAGAGACAGAGGTAGCTAGGAAGTCTGTCTGTCAGAGCTGTCCGTCTGTCAGAGCTCTTCCCTACACAGCATCCTGAGCCTCGCATTCAATGCATTCAGCAAGGGGTAAGGTTTAGTGAAGCTGAGAAATTTTGGGAATTCAGGGTCTGGACATAAGAAGAGCATTGATGCTCATCCAGAAACTTTCCAACTAATTGGCAAAGACTATTCCTGGACCTGCACAGAGCAGGTCCCACTTCTTACTTCTGCCATGATCCCAAAAGCCCTGAGGTCCCATCACTATCTGACTTATCTCCAAGGCTGGCAACCCCCTGCAGATATGGAGCACAGAAGAACATCTTTCAACCAAGAATTTAAAGGTCTGTCACTCTTTGTCAGGATTTTCCAGGGTAGCAGAAACCAAAGTTCTAAGGAAAAAGAGAATGACAGCTCACCCTAGTTAACTTTTCCCATGATTGGATTGGATTGGATTAGTTCTACAATTTATTTTAAAGGATCAGTGGCTGCAGCTGTTCTGCCAGCCATCAGTAGTGGAGTTTGCAGGCAGGTTTTCTGTCTGCTTACTGGCTACTACTATCTAAACAGCCACTTGCAAATTACTCCTAAAATATCTTCACTCCCTGAAGTAGGAAACCAAGCTTTTTGTTATGACAGAGAGAGGCAGACTGGCTTTTATTGCCTCTGGAATGCACAATTTGTCTGCTTTACCTCCCTGAAGCATTCATGATAAATGCAGATCCAAACATCCCCACAATGAATGCCAGATTTGATGAAGCCCCTGCAGAGGAACCTACCCCCCTTGAGCGCACGCTGAAATCCACCCCAGGCTCTGGGGAATGCCAGGTCTGTGCCCAAATGTATATACTGCTTACAGCATTCCTTGCATTCCTCCGTGATTGCTAACACATGGACCCTCACTCCAGAGACTTTTGCGTCTCCAGCACCTTCCTCTCAGCAAAGCACAAGGAAGGTCTGCAGAGCAGTGCAATACATAGGCTCTGGTGCTGAGCACTTGCTGGGGACATCTGCAGGGCTGTAGCACAACGTGGCACTTTGGAATCAGATTCTGGGAATTTCTTTCTTGGAGTCACACGCTGAATGTGGTTTTGAGGTTCGGGGGGGCTAGTTCTCTGGCCTGCAGTCAGACTCCTGCAAGTCACTTTATTAACAATAGCTTGCCTACAGATGGGCAATAATGGAAAATAAATTTCTGGGTTGTCTCTAGCAACGGCCATCTAAGACCTTAAAAGAATCTATAAAATCCCATTAATTTCTGCATTTTACATAGAGCACTAGCAAAATCAACCTTCTTAAAACAATACTGTGCCACAGCTCTGTTTCTTTGCTTGCAGGATTTTTTTTGGCTGGTGTGTTTGAGTAGTGTTGTCATGTATGGGTGGACTGCTTATATAGTCAGGTGCAAATGGTCACCCAGTATCATTGCCCACATCTGGAGATCTAGAGTGCAGGCCAGCCCCCATTCACACACTGTTCTTGCTTTAGAAACAACTGAAGCCTTTTTGGGCAGACCTGTTGGCTTGTGCGCAGCCTGCGCTGACCCAGGTGGGGGTGTCTGTGCTGGCTTAGAGGAGCGTAGGTGGAAGGGCTTGCTGGATGTCTCCATCCAGCCTCCCCACAGATCAGGCTGGCTATGACTTTGTCTAGCTAAGTCTTTAACCACCCCTGAGGAGGGCGATCCCCCACAGCTCTGGTTACCTGTCCCAGCACTGCACCACCCTCCAGTGTAAGAAAATTTTCTTCGTGCCTGAAGATCCCGAGCTTGAACAACCCAAGCGGCAACTTGTGGCCAGCGACCTCTGTTACGTGACTATCGACTTATATCCAGCTTGGTGTCTACCATAACTCCCAGGTCCTTTCCAGAAATACAACCCAGTAGAAAAGGGGGCACAGAGGAGCAATAATTTCCTTCCAGAAAGTACACAAGACCATTAGCTATCAGGATTTAGACTCAAGCAAGAGGGGTGTTTTCTGTGCAGAGCCATGTGCTGCAGGGCAACAGAGTGGTTGCAAGCAGGATCTGGTCTTGAATATGTCCTGCAGGGATTACCAGAGGGATATGGAATTGCTTTCTGTCACATTGCTGAGTCCTCCACAGTCTGTTTTTCAGAAACCTCAGCCACCCAGTCCTCTTCCCAGAGCTTTTCAGATTTTTGTCGTGAAGGTCTGAGATGGGAGAACAAAGCAGAAAAAGTGGCAATGCAGTTTCTGCATTCCCAGCTCTGCCAGCACGCAACTTCATCATGTCACTGCAGTTGGCTAAAAATGATGGGCAATTCTCCCTGACATCCAAATCACAGCCTAAGGAAAACTTAGTATTTTTTCCATTGGAAAAAATATTTATTTGGTTAACAAAAGCAGTGACAGATTTACTTCCACTTCAAAGAACAGCCAGGAGTGGATGGACTCTTTGGCAGCAGTGTCGCTATTTGCTGCTGTGAGATGTGGTTTCTAAGCTGCCTCTGGTAGGATTTCTCATACCAAAGTAGCAGAAATTGCAAGCAAGTTGCCAGTTTTCTTCAGGTATCAGGGGCAGTAGGGACCCTTAGTAAAAGTGCCACAAGAAATGAAAGATTTCATGACTACTGGCCAATTCAGATTAGAACCTGGCTGCCAAAACACAAAATATTTCAGAGATTTCCTTTCATTGTGACTGGGAAATTTTTAAGAGAGCATGTAACTACTCCAGAGGGAGGCAAATCACCAGCAATGTTCTCTTACCTCCAGCTGAGCCACAGTTGGGAGAAAGTTGTCCATTGGAGCACGTACACATGTTTGGCCGTGAACAAAATCCATCACCACAAGAATTCCTGCAAATCGCTGGAGGAAGAGAAGGACACAGTGATTAGCACAATGCACTAGTCTCTGAACTCGCTTGCAGATGTGTTTTTGGCTGCCGAAAGGATGTGAATTCATCTCTTTTAAGAATAATAACCTGGGGAGGAAGCTGGGGCACCTCTTGAGGACCCTGGCGTGGGCAGTGCAACAGTGGGAAGGACCCACTTGTTCACAGGGAGTTCCTGGAGACATCTTCCTTTTATCACAGACTGTGGCTGGTCCTGCTGTCACATTGCTTTTTCAGCAGCAGAGGATGGGGAAGGCACATTTCACTAGTTTTGCCTGCTAAAAACGTTTCTCAGCAGAGACAAGTGACATTCACACTAGGCCAGGTTGTCCTTTTCCTTAAAATTTTTGTGTTTCTGTGAAGCATTTTGCAATCCATGGTCTGGCATTGAGGAAACTGGCTGTTACTGAGATGCATCTCCTGTTGAATGAGGGGCTGAGCCTGAGTCAGCCAGAGATGCATCAGCAGGATGCCTTCCTATCAATCCCCATCCTTTCTTGCCTGGGACCCCTGCTAATCTCTTCCCCTTCCTGTGCCATGGGAGCTAAGAGCATAGCTGGCAGTATTGTTCCACCTGTGTAAGCACAGATTTTATTAGAGCCCCATGAAAGTATCTCATCTCTGTGTGTTTTATAAATACAATTACAATACACAGTCCCCTGAGGACCTCCAGCCCAGATGGCATGTTTTACAGTTATGAGAAAAGTCAGCAGACAACCCTGAATGTCGCTAACCCTGCATGCCACTGAGCAGCTATTTGGCTGTGAGTTCCTTAACCCTTCGCTGCAGCCAGCATTAAACTCAAGCCTTGTGTCCTTGGTGGGGCATCCTCTGTCCATGGGATGGCAAGGAGGATTTTGTGAGTTTACCTGTCTCTTCTCATGGGGAAAGGAGAGGGCATAGAACTCCAAGTCTTACCATCACCTGTGGTGAAGTTGGATGCATTTAACTCCTGAGTCTTTATGCCTCTTTATTGCCCTTCTTAGTGAGTAAAATGCCATACTCTGGCACTGGTTACTCACTGTGTGCAAGGACACATCAACTGGCCCCATCACTCATAATACAACAGACACCATTTCCTTTGAGAGGAGATATTTGCAGCTCTGGGCTCAGTTTTGTACATTTGAGGTCCTAGACAGCTCTATATTAGGAAACACAAGGTGTTTCTCTCTAAGATGGCTGAGTTTTAGACTCTGAAGGTGGAATTACTTCTGAAATATGTGACCTGTATTATGTGGGAGACCCCAGTAAAGAAGCCTATTGTTTTCCTCAACTTGAAACCTCCCACTGTCAATTATTTTTAGGCAGCTTTGGGAAAGGGCATTCACATACAATTCCAAGCATGCTCTAATGCAGAAGATTTATTCAGAAAGCTAAAATATTGGGAGATACAAGCATCCCATAGTGCTGTCTGCTATTTTCTATGTCCAGGTTGTGGTTAAGATCACCAGGATACCATGTATTTATTGTGTTTCAGTACGAAGCATGACCAAATGCAGGTACAATTACCCCTATTGTCTCCAATAAGAATCTCATTTATTTATTCCTGAGCTGACTTTCAGTTCCCATGGGAGCATCCTCCAAAGGGCAGGCTTCTTCATCTCCCTATAGCTCATGCCTTTAACCTATACTAAAGCAAAACATCAGCCCCTGAATGGATTTTATAGGTGTATATCAGCACTTGAGAGTACAATAACGCTCTACTCCAAATAGGAAAGCTACCTGCCAAAACAGAGGTATGATTTATCTAAATCAGCATCCTGCTTTGGAAGGCCACTCAAAGAAAGATGCAAATTCCTGCTTGTAGACGCTGTCTCGTGACATCACGTTTGCAATGTCAGCATCTAGCTGTTGTTCTAGCAACTAACTAAATTATTTCATCTAAACAAGCAGCTCTACAATAACTTCCTCAGGAGTCACCAATAGCTTTCCTCGAAGGCTAATCTTCTAAAGCAGGCACGCAATCTGTCAAGCAACAAGGAACACAGTGGCAATTTGGTGGAAGATAAAAGGCCATGCACTAAATGGGACCAATTGCAACCACCCTGCTTTAATCAAGACTAGCAGAGACGAGAACTCCCAGCAATTGCTGCTCCTGTCCCAGAGGATTATGAAATGGTCTGTCATCTGCTGAAGTGTCAGATATGCATTCCTTCCCACATGGCAGTTAGTTCCCTTGGTGCCCTTAACAGGAAAATGGATACTCACGGACAATGCACTGGTTCCCTCCGGGCAGCGTTTTCCAGCCGGGGCAGCAGTAGGAGTGGAACCTCGAGCCACAGACATTGGGTCTGAAAATTAAAAACAATTTTTTCCCTCTGTGCCGTTGGATAAATACAGCATTTATCAGCACTGTAGGAAAGCAGCTGAATAACCTCTCGTGTGACAGTTCTCTGCCAAACTCCATTCCCTCACCGTGAGTTTGAACAAGCCATGTTCAATCCCCACCAAAAGGAGCCACCATACATTATTTTAATAACTGACTTCTGAGCTCCCTGTGCAGAATGCTTTGGGGCTCTAATCTTACAGGTACCCTCTTAGGACCATATGGAGGAGTGAGGAACTGAGGCACAGCCAGGTCTACCCTGACATGAAGCCAGGGCATGGGGCCATACCCACAAGGTTAGACACAGCCAGTCGGAGACCTCAATTTCCATGTGAGGAGAGAGAGTGCTGTGCTGTGTTTTGCATTTAGTAGGAGAAGAATGTTGATAACACACTGACATTTTAGTTGTTGCTCAGCACTGCTTATGCCAGTCAAGGACTTTTCAGCTTCCCATGCTCTGCCAGGTGCACAAGAAACTGGGAGGGGGCACAGCCAGAATAGTTGATCCAAACTGCCCCAAGGGCCATTCCATACCATACGGCGTCATGGGCAGTATAGAAACTGGGGGAAGGTTGGCCGGGGGGCAGCGATTGCTGCTCGGGAACTGGCTGGGCATCGGTCGGCAGGTGGTGAGCAGTTGCATTGTGCATCACTTGCTTTGGATATTATCATTATTATATTGTTATTATTATCATTACTATTTTACTTTATTTCAATTATTAAACTGCAGTTGCATTGTGCATCACCTGCTTTGCATATTATTATTACTATTATTATTATATTGTTATTATTATTATTTTACTTTATTTTATTTCAATTATTAAACTGTTCTTATCTCACCCCAGGAGTGCTTCTCACTCTTACTCCTCCGATTCTCTCCCCCATCCCATCGGGGCAGGGGGATTGAGCGAGCGGCTGCGTGGTGCTGAGTTGCTGGCTGGGGCTAAACCATGACACTTTCTGACTCTGCAATTAACAAATTCCTGCACACTCCAACTTGTCCATCAGACAGGCTACCCATGGTTTTCTTTGTCTTCATTTGTTTGTTGGATGGTTTAATCAACGTCACATAGCAAAGACAGCAGGAAACCCAGCCCAAGCATATACCTCAGCATGGCACTTATACCATGTTGTGCCTTGCTACACATCCATATGTGAACTTACAGTCTTCCCAAGAAAAAAATCCCCCCAAAAAACATGAAAACCACAAATCTATGTAATGTTCATACTCTTGTGACACTGTCAAGTGTGGAGTCATGAGAATGCACACCCTTGCAGAGATGCTGGGACTCTAACACAGGATCAGACAGAGGGGGTAAAGCAGTAGAGGGGTAAGTGTGGACAGAGAGTTTAGACCTTGCCTGGACCCTGGCGAGCAACCCTCCAACCTCTTCTTGGAGGTTTGCTGAGGGATCATGTCTTTTAGAAAAGCATGAGAATTTGAACTAACATCACCAGCGAAAGAGCACTTTGGAGGTTTTCTGGTGAATAACAATCCCCACTGTTAAAACTCTGTGCTTTATTCTGGGGTCTGAGTCTACCTAGCTTCTACTTTCAGCCATTGGATCTTGTTATATCTTTGCTTGCTGGATTGAGGAACCATTTGTTAACAAAGTCTCTTCACCCAGTAGACCTATGTAGGTTGTTGCATAACCCTTTAATTTTTCTCTTTGATAAGAGAAGGAAAATACCTGATTAGTTTGTCAGGATCTGTTGTCCAAACTTTCTGTATCCTCTTTCTAATTTTTACTAAGTTTTGCATCATCAACCACTTCAGCAGATTGCCTGGGGCTGGTGATACTATCATCATCATTGCACAGACAGGATGGGATTATGTGAATCAATCAGATTTGGCATTTTCTGCTGTGCAGTTTGGGATGTTTCTGAAACACAGGAGGTTCCATCTGAACATCAGGAAACACTTTTTCACTGTACGGGTGACTGAGCACTGGAACACGTTGTCCAGAGAGGCTGCGGACTCTCCATCCTTGGAGAGATTCAAAAGCTGTCTGGACATGGTCCCGAGTAATCAGCTCTAGGTGACCCTGCTTGAGCAATGTGGTTGGACCAGATGACCTCCAGAGGTCCCTTCTAACCTCAACCATTCTGTGATTCTGTAATTCTATGTTCACTGTAATTCATTTAATTGTGAAATACACCTCCACAACTATCAGCACATTATAGCTATCTGTAGAAATATCTCTAGCTATATGGTGCATGGGAGCAAATGTAGGGATTTGGCAGACTGGAGCAACAACAATATATGTTTTTTAAAAACTCCAAAAGTATTAGTTGATTTGTTTGTTTTTTTTTTTTTTACTCTGAAAATGTGTTGATTCATCCCTGATCTTCAGCTAGATCAGCAAATTAATTTCATTTTCCAGGGAACAGTATCTTTTTATTTCCCTGTTATTCTGTCACCAGCAAGGAACATGCATAAGGCAAGTACTATCTCAGCTTCCCTTCATTCCTTTACAACAGCATCCCAATCGTTGCCTGTGGCTGTGTAGAAACTGCTTTAACCATGGGTGTTTCTACTTCCCTCCCATGCCATGAAGTGCTTACTGCAGAACTTGGCCTGCTTGTCCTTCCTCAAAATGTGAGGTCTCTGTTATAGAAGGTATGCCATCAGTCTGTTTTCCTGAACTTGCCTTGTTTCTGCCTGGAAATTTTACCTGTGTGGTGGGGATTTTTTTAAGATTTTCTTCATCTGGTTGCTGTTCTTAAGTTCCTGCAGCAAGTCAGGAGTGGGAAGGCAGAGGGTGCTGTGATGGCTGTGTGCTCTAGGCACAACAGCCAGTCTCAGCGGCACTCTGTAAGGCCCATCTACCAGATTCCAGTCTGGATTTTGGCAAGAACTTGGGGCAGCAGATTCCTTTTCTGGCTGGGAGATGCTAGTGGATCCCAGAACACCCTGAATCAGTTACCAGGCATACAGAGTCTTCCACCTTCAGCATGATTGCAGTAGATGCACAGGAGATACACAGAAGACGTGCAGTAAAGATGAAGCAAACATACAACATGTGTGCAGAAAACACCCAGCAAACATGAGACACACAATAGTTATGCAGCAGATACACAGAGGATGCACAGCAGATGTAACAGAAACACAGCGTATGTACAGCAGTCACACTGAAGACATGCAGAGCACATCCAGCAAACACACAGCAGACACAAAACAGGGTCACAGCAGATGTGCAGCACATGTGCAGACATATACAGCAGATGTGCAGCAGACATGCAGCAGACACACAGCAGATGTGCAGCAGATAGGCTGCAGGTGTACCTTTCCAAAGTGGGAGAAGTAGGATGCTTTCCCATGGAAAAAGGAACTGGGCAGTATTTGCATTAATGACAAAAACACTGAGCTGGACTGAGAGCAAACTCTAAGGAACCTTCTACTGAGCAATGATATTCCCATGTAAAAGCAATGTTAGCTTCTACTCTTCATGGTGACTAGAGATCCCTGAGCAGCACAGACCATGTTGAACAACTTTCTGTACAACGAAGGGTGCTGCTCTGCTTCCCAGTTCTAGTTTCCCCAGAGCACACAATGACCTGTGTAGAAGCTCTGGCAACTGTTCTTCTATACGTGCTGCATTTGCCCAGTGCTATGTGTAGCCTCCCTCACCAGCCCGGCAAACATAGAGTCAAGGGCCCTGCTAAAATAATTTGGTGCTATGGTTGGAAGTGGAGAGTAAATCTGTATTTTGATTTCAAAAGCACCTAGGTTTTCCAAAAGCCTAGGTATCTGTTGCTTCTCCTGTGCTTAGAAGTTAAAAGGAGACCTTGAATGCAGAGCTGTTTCTGCTGGTATGGATTAAGGTTCCCTGCAGATGGCGGAACATCTTGGGTTACAGTTCCTGATTGCATTAGGCTGGATAAAACACAAAGCTAGCTAGTACTGCCACTGATACTCAAGTGTAAACCTCCAGTTAGAAGCAGATATATGTCTGTGGTTGGCATTAACTGAGACGGTAAGTTCACTCTGAGCAGATGGAGGTCCTGTAAAGCCTAAGTTTAAGTCCTCAGGTTTCCAGCATGCAGGATGGATAGATGGATGATCTTTTTTTGATATAGGACTCTCCAAGCAATGTGTAGGCAGCCCAGACAACTCATAGCCAGGCATTATACATTGCAGTTTGACTTCCACCTGAACCTGTTTGCTGGTCCCCTGCTTTTCAACACATGGATGTGAACAGTTATGCAAGGAAGGTAGCCATTAACCTTAGTACACTAATATTCTTCACACCCTGGCCTCAGGCTACTTCAAGCCTTGCTGAAGATTAAAGAATATTGTATAGCCATTTTATCAGGCAAAAGACTAAGAGGTATTTTTGTCAAATTGGTGAAGGAAGAGGTATTTGGCATCAATCCCATAGACTAAGACAGAAGAAAGTGGAAGTTGAATGACATTTATAACCAAGTGGGTATTTTTAACTATGGGGGCAAGTACCACCTCTTTCTAAAAGATAAGTCAGCCAAGGATTTCATCAAGCTCTGTACAGGGATCCTGGGAGAGGTCCTGGGCACCCTGTTACACAGTAGGCTAAACTACAAGATCACAATTGTTCCTCCAAAACTGAACCTTTATAAGCATATGCTAAAAATTAGCAGAGTTTCAAAACAAAACATGGGGAGAATCCATTCTGAATGGGTTGAAATTAATGGTGTTGCAGAAATGACCTAGAGGGAGAATGAAATTAGATTCCAAAGCAATAACTCAGTAAGGAGAATGTTGTTTTGTAAGAAAAAAAAATAACATCTTTAGCAAAGTTGTGACAAAAGTGCTTTTTAAAATTAATAGCAGTTATCTCAGTCCTGGGAAATGGAAACCCATGTTCTCATCAGCAAGAAGGTGTGGATAAGAGGCATGTCATTTAGTTGTTAAACAGAAAACTGCAACCATGGTTTGTGGTGAACGGCTCCTAAGAATGGGAAGGTCAAGGTTAGAGGAAAAATCATTTAAATTCAATAAACTTGCCCACAACGTTCTGATTATTACTGATAATCAAAATCCACAGACATTTCAGAACTATCAAGAAACTTAGAATCATAGACTCGTAGAATCATTTAGGTTGGAAAAGACCTTTAAGATCATCAAGTCCAACTGTTAACTTTATAACAATCAGTCCTAACTTAAAAATCAAGAAGTTTTTTTACCCTACTCCCTCTCACCTTTGCCTCCTTGCTAGCCAGCAGTAGCAAGGGGGTCTTATCCAGACATGATGAAGTCCTGGAGAAACATAGTGGTACTGCTGAGATGGTGGTAATGCCCACGTGACTTTTTCTTTGGGTGCTAGAGCCATGGAGATAAGAGCTGACATGTTTGTGCCAATCCGTTCTAGCAATGCTTTCTGGCAAAAGACTGCACTGCTGGTCCACCCCCATGGTTCAGCTGATGCAAAAATAGACCTGCCAATGTGAGGCAGATCTTCCCTTATCACCTTCTGTGCAGCCTAGGAAAAGGCTGAAAGAGCTCAGCTGCTAAAGAGAACTATTTTAATGAAAGTGAATACAGCCAAAAGAGTGGTGCTAAGAAAGGACAGAGGGAAAAGCAATGCTGGCCATAGCATCTTCTTTGTCCACTTTAAATAAACAACAGGATTACAGAGATAAGCAGGGACAAAGTAAGCGTGAATTTCTATTGATGGCACCAAATGATGCCTGCTGGCAGTGGCTCCATCTGAGAACTGGGAGGTGCCAAGGAAAAAAACAGTGGAGCAGAGCAGAGCTGTGGCCATGTAATGTGAAAACACATATCCACAGTGGAGTCCGAGGCATGAGCAAGGACTGGGAGACAATCCATACCACAAGACTGCTCGCAGGCTCGGGGTGCCAGCCTGCCTGTGGGGACAGAACACAAGCGGCATCTGGCTGTTGCTGCAGCAGCCTGTTCCCGTTAACAGCCTGGGAAAGACAGCCTAGAGCACTGAATTGTTGTCTACTAGCTGAGCAAGCAGCCGAAAAGGACTCAGTCCTGCCAGTTATTGTCAGATGCCTAGTGTGACCCCAGTAGAATTGTACTCATTGTTAAAGGTAGGAGAGGGCGGACAGAACAGCCTGTGAAGCCCAGAGAATGCTTTGCAGACTCAGATGCTAGCAAAAAACTAAGTCAAGTCACCCTGAGCTTCCTGCTCACCCACAGCTATGTCCTCAATACAAGCGCATGCGTGCAGGTCTTTGTCCACTCCTCCAGCCATGGAAGAAAGAATACCCAGATGGAACGAACTCTCCAAACCTTCTTCAGAAAGCTCTGCGCAGTCCCTAAAGGGCTGATTTGTGTAATAACTGCAGTGCCCTGCAAGGAGCACTTATCCTGCCACCCAGCAAGACCCACAGCTAATGAACCCTTGGATGCATGTAGTGCGTGCTTTCCAGAGAGCAGGAACAGCAGCCCAGGATTCGTCTCCCATGTCATGAGCAATCAGTGTACCTCAGTTGTCACTGGACTTCAGAAGTGGTATTTCCATTCCTTAAATTAGGGGAAGACAGAAGTGAATGAAAATTGGTGGCTTGCCAGGGCTGGGGTAATTCTCAGAGGTGCTCTGGTCTGCACAGGGATTGCTCCCTGGCTGCTCACATGTTCTTCTTGCTGGCCTCATCCAGGGGTATTCAACGTAATAATTTAGGAAGAATTCACTGTAGTTCATTACTTAGGGCCAATTTCCTACTCTTCTCACCAAGTGGAGTCCTTTGTCCAGTGACTGAGATTCCCTGGGCTGTGACCCTGCAACTAGTCTGTTTTGTTGCATGCTCAGTGGTCCGGCAAACATTTCTCCCAGCTCATCACTTTCCTTGTGCCTGCCTGGAAAAGTTTGGGCTGGGTGTCTGCTGCCTGAGCATAGGGGAGCCCTTTCCCTTATTTATCACAGTCATTCTTTGTTCCCCTCCCTGATACAGCCTAAAGCTTCTTCCTGCTGGGTGAAAACAGGTTCTCAGTGCTGTGATTGTCTCCTGAGCACTACTTTCAAAGATATTTCCCGTTCAATGGGAAAGAGCCTGAGCTAAGAGGGTCCAGCCAGGAACTGCTGCACTGAGCAATGGTTCTTTGGACCGGTTTGAGTCTCTCGTAAGGCCAGAGATGCCAACAATTTACATCTCTTGAGGGTCACCTCTGCTCTCTTTAGGATGATGAGAACAAGTCAAGGTTACAGAGTACGTGCTCTCAGAAATTCATACTGCTTCATTTTTTTGTAAACTAAGACTTTGTTGATAAAAGTATGGCTTGTACTTTCACCAGGTCCCAGATGTAAGTCAGGCAAGTGACCAAGCACAAATTCCTTTTTCTCTAAGTGTTTCAAACAAAACACTCAGTTAAAAACACCCTCCTGCCCTGCCAAAGTACAACTGTGAAGGCTAGTAGTAGGGCTGGAGCCCAGTGTTTTATGAAAGGGTGAGCAGCAACTTTCCCACCAGCACATGGGGTCAACACCTTGGTGATTTCAGGATGAGAAGCACCACAGCTGAACTATCCAGCCACAAACCTAATGATCAAGAGATAAGAGACTTCATCCGTGCTACTGGTCCTCAAAATAGGCGGGACAGATTCATCACAGGAGAAATCCACAACAGCAGGAGACCACATCCTGGGCTAGATTAGGAGAAGCATGGCCAGCAGGTCCAGGGGAGCTATTTCCCCCTCTGCTGCTTGAGCACAATCTCCTAATTTTAGGATTCTATTAAGCTTGCCCAATCTCAATTTTTCTTCTCTCTTTGTATTCTCTGGGTATCTTGAGAGACATGAAAATCTCTCTTCTGCTCTGCACACATGCCCAGTTTGGGGTGCAGCAATTCTGACAACTTATATGGGATGAATGGAAACCCCTTGGCATGCTTATAGTCACTACCTTCCCTGTCCCTTATCTTCAGTTTTTTTCTGTCTTCAAGTTTCAGCTTAGCAATATTTATGGGGAAATCAAATCATCTGGCAACAGATTTGGCCAATTCTCAATGCACTTCTGCTCGTTCAGCCCAAATGCTGCTCTAGATTTCTCCAAACCATTCGGTTACCCTTTGCTGTAAATTTACCAACTCAGTGACAATCTAGCTAATTCCAGGCTAGTGAGGATTTCTGATTTGATACTGAAAAAGGGAAGGCTGTCTGCTATGCACAGAAGAGCTATTTAGGGATGAGACACAGAAGTTTCTTTTTAGATTACTTGCCCCCCTTGCAGCCCATTCTTTTATAATGAAATTCATGCCTGTGCAGAGTCAAATAAGATGAATTTGTATCAGTATGACCACTACATTCTCTAGTCTTACATGACTTGAGCATGTGGCTTTTCCAGGGATGATGATCCTACCTATCTATCAGAGCTGGAAATTTTTCCTATAATTCAAGATTCCTTTTGATTTTGATCTTAGCCTGATTCTTTGCTGGGCCCCAGGGATCATCTCTCACAATAACTGGGGAAAACCATTGCAGGCATCAGTCACCCTTGGCCTCAGTGAACATCAGCAGGGGGGACAATAATTACTGCCAAATGCGATAGTGGTTTTTGGTCTTGCATCTCCCCACCCAGAGGGATTTGGGATTGTGTCATGGCGTGAGAACAGATTTGAAACAATGTTGACTTTTGGTTCCTTGGCCTAAAGGGGAGCATATTTGTGTCCTCCTAGTTTTTGACTTACCAGATCCCTCAAATGTACTGCAAGTATTCATTTCAGTGATTTACCAGTTTTATGAGTCTATGTTCACGGCATACTTCCTCAGGTCTATATGTGATCATGTAATGGATACAGCTTGATAAATAACCTGCAAATGAGAAAGCAGAGCAATACCACTGGAGAAGCCAGCTGTTCCTATCCAGGCAACCCCCTGTTTAATGTAAGGATATTGACTTGGTCCTGCAAAGATGCTTAACTCCTCCCACCTGAAACATCATCCTCTTGTTCCACACAGCAGCCCAGCATCTGTTTAGCCTTTAGGCTAAAATCAAGTCCCAGTGATTTAAATTATTTTTGGTTCTAAGAATTTGGTTTTAAAGGTACAGAGATGCTAACTTGCTGTTACTACCAGTAGAAGTCACACACCTTAAAACTGCTAACAGCTGTTTTGCTGGGTAATATTGCAAGCACAAAAGTATTCAGTATTCAACCCATCCTGAATTTGTTTGCTGAGCTGTGCTATGGATCACTTTCCTAAGACTCTCAGCAATACCTGTAATACTGAACTCAGTAAGACATCTGCGGCAACAGAAAGATTTTTCTCTTATCTCGCCAAAGCCCGAGACTTACGGCGTCTCCCACATTCCTGCTGGAGACCCTTTACTTTCCCTGGCCCCTAGAGCACCCCTACCTCCATCCCCAGGGATAAAGGTGGTGTGAACCGGTGCATAGCTCCCTCCTGAGCAAACCCTGGTAGCATTACTGAGCATCCCTCTCATCTGTGCTGGCCTGGTCTCCGCTCGAGCCCAGACTGAGCAGCTGGGACTCAGAAGACCTTGACATAAGATGCTCAAAGAAAGCCGAGCCTTTCAAGCACCTGAATTCCACTGCGGCTCTCCTTAAGGAAACAGGGAGATCTGGGAGGAGGTGGAAGAGTGCATCACTGACTGCTCCTCCTCCCAGAACCAAGGAGGAGCTCTAGACAAGAAAGATTGGTTTAAGTGGGCAGAGTCTACTCTTTCTTGGTTATTTTAGTTAACAGAAAGGAAGCCTTAATTTAAGTAGTTATTTTAATCTCTGCTTTTATGTTTTAGTTATTTTTTCCTACAGAATGGATGATCTGAAACTAAAGATAGCCTTGACACCTAATTTAGCGCTTTCTTTAATTAACCAGGAAAATGTACAGTATCAAAATAACGGAGCAATTATGTAGCTTCAAACAAAGTTACTCAGGTGTTTACTGTTTTCATTTTTATACTATTAGAAAATGGGGAGAAAGTAACTTATTTTTTCCAGATGGTTATTACATTTCTACTTCTAATACATATTAAATTGTCTTTGGGTTGAAACTGAAACAGCATTAAATGGGTCTTTTTAATGTTTGATGGTACTTCTGTCTCTGTGCCCAGGGCTGAATTTTCTACTGTAATTCAGAGCAGAGGGCAGCTTTGGGTGCCTTGGGGACAGACCATCTCAAATACAGAGATGCCGTCTTGAAAGATTACAGACCTTTGTAGCTCAGCCCCCTTCTCCTGCTGAGATGCAGCTATCAGTAAGGTCATCAGTAAGGTGATGGAGCAAGAGACTACAATGAAGGGAAGTCCCACCAGGGACTTCTGGATCCCCAGTACAAAACAGCAGCCCTGGCTCAAAAATCCTCCCTGCACTTAGGCAGAGGTCTCCCAGGACCCCCTGCCCACATGGACTCCAGACACACATACATAGAGAGAAAGCCAAGCTGAGAAGGTTGCCTGGCTGCCACCAAGGTGACTAGCTCACACCAAAATAAATCTCTATGCTTACAACAAAGTACTGCCCAAGTTTAGGTGACCTGAACCACACCACACAAAGCTGACGCCAGGTTAGACACCTGAATTTCAGCTGAAAATTCAGGGGGGGGGGGGGGAGGGGGGGCGCGGGGGGTGGTGGAGGTAATTTTTAAAAGATGCATGATTATTATTCCATTTCATAAAAGGAATTAAGCAAAATGCAAGGAAAGTCTTACAAAGACTGTCTAGGTTTTGGATTCCATCTACTTAGGTTAATGCCAAGTTCAAGCCCAATAATGTTTATAATATTTTTTTTTTTTTCACAAAGGGGGTCTATAAAATCTTTTATTATACACTTTTTCTTTGTCAATGACGCTATTTGTTCCCTTTTATTCAGATCTTCACACATTTTGCGTGAGTGATGGTAGGGAAAAATCTTCCCTTATTTGTGAACATTTACGTTTAAATCCTATATATCAGCAAGGAACCACAGAGAAGACTTTGCTTTGAAAAGACTAAAAATGCAACTGATTTCCAGGAACCGCTTAACACTTTCATTTGGAAAGCAGCATTACCAACTCTTCCATCTTTTTTTCCCCCCTTAAATTCTGAAATAAATCAAAACTTCAAATCCAGTTCTTAAAACTTCCAAACAAAACCCATATAACCTATTAACTTCTATGCCAGATAATCTTTTGCCATGCCAATACTTGCTTTCATGTTTCCTGCCAATAACAAGAGAAACCAGCCTAGGCCAGATGTCCAAGATCAACCATTTCACAATATAAATCAAGACACAAGGAAAATTTAGGAACCAGAGTCTTAAGTCAGAAGTTTCCAGCTACTGCCTTAATTTTGTTCCTTCTGTTGTTTGTAGTATTTAATCTCTGGCTTTATGAATAAATATCAAGGTTTACACGCGTGGAGTATGTGGACCTGGAAGCAGCCGAGATGTGCTCAAGAGGTGACTGGATCACAGTGACAGAAGCTCCAGTTGCACCTTTGCTGAAGTGATGTAAGCTCACTCTAAACTCGACTTTAGCAAGCCTTGGAGCACAGAGACCCACATCCTGCCAAGGGCAGGAATGTGGTGGGACAAGGCAAGGAAGCTTTGCTAGAGTTTGACCATGCTCTTCCCTGTCATGTTCTTCCTCATCACTTCTAAGTGGCGATGCCCCAAAGGTATCACCTTGAAGATGGAGAGTGCTCTATGCATCCATGAACATGCATTTCACCATCTTGTAAGGAAAACGGTATTTAGAATAGAATATTTCAGTTGGAAGGGACCTACAATGGTCATCTAGTCCAACTGCAATGACATGTGTGCAACCACAAGCAGCACAGTCCATTTCAGAGAGCAATTATTAATAAGTACAGATTGCTTTGTTACTCTTTGGCTACATGTGCATGTAGTTTCAGCTGGTGTAGTTAGTGACATAACCCACAAATTTGCTTTTTTAAGTATTTAAATCACCATAGTTACAGGGTCTTTTCACAAAGAACTGACAAAATCAGTAGGACAGTCTGGTTGCCTAAACTACAGGATTAAATTAAGAAATGGGACATTTTATCTTCCACTGACTCTTAGCAGCACCTTGGTTCTTATTCCAAACAGGAATTCATTTTCAAGGGAGTTTTCTACAACTTCAAGGTCAAGAAATCAATTTTTTATGAGGAATAAAAGCTGAGCTTCTGCACTTAGAGGACTCTACTTTGGGACTTTGAGGAAATCAATACCTCTCACTAGATTTACAGTAGCAGCAGAGATGGTAACACTGCAGAAAAGAGTTCTTGACTCCCTCTTAGGGCTTATTCCTTTCAACAAAGTCAAATAAAATGTTATGCTTGAACTTGGCAGAGGCAGAACAAGGGCCTGAATCATGAAACATCTGACAGTGCTGGTTGATGGGGTTGGTGCTGGGTTCTGGGGATCAGCTCTTTTTAAAGGCACATGCTTCTGATAAACCTGAAGCAAGAGTGAAGAAAATTACAATTGCTGCTGATCAAAAAAACCCTTTTTAATTCCTGTACTAAGGTGCTTGTGGAACTGCAACATCAGGGATGGAGTTGGATTAAAATGATGATGGAAATCATCTGCTCTCTGTGCACATCTCAGAGTGAACTGTGAAAGCAGTGAAGTTCATCTTGAAAGCAGTGAAGTTCATCTTTGCTATGTCCAGTCTCCCCTTGACATTAAACATCATCCCAGTGGCAGCTCCAGTTTAAATTGATGCGATGTGGCCCAGAACCACAGCCCATGGCTTTCCCTCTCCACTGCACCTGAGCTTCCAAGCTTAGGGTGGTGGGTGGAGAGTTCATCTACCTCCCAGCAACTCCTCCTCTGCTGATGCTTTGCAGTTGCAATGTGCCTTTCCTCTCCATTCCGCAGTGACAAGTTGGAAACTAAGAAGGTATCAAAAAAAATCTACAGGAGAGCAGCTTGGAAACGCCTCATATTCCCCATTCCCCACAGCTAATTTAGACACATCTCTGTCCTTTTTGTAGAAGTTAGAGCAATGGAAGAGGTATGACAAATGCCTCCCCAAACATCCCCTCTTCACCCATCTTCTCAATTGCAGTGGCTATTTCATAATTAATGGGCTTGACATAATTAGTTGCATTTAAAGGCAGGCTATAGCTCAGCCTTTATTCTTACTTGAAAAAACAGGCAGCCATGAACTTACAGGAAATCATACTGCCAGCAGACAGCTCAGCTGGCTGCAGACTAATCATCTTTTCTTTCCCCTTTGTTAAACACATTTGTGCTCTTGGAAACTGTTCAATAGTTCATTAAACTAATAATCCCATTCAAATCCTGCCTCATAAATGGATTTGTCAGTGCTGTTCCTTTCAGGAGACAGTAATTTTAAATCGTCTCTACTTTAATGAGTTTAAGGACAGATTAAATCATGGCTTTGGCTGTGATTTATAGCTCCACATTATTAATTGTTATTTGTAAAAGCATTGGTGAACAACAGGCTTGTTTATTTTGCATTTGTTTCGTGCTTTGCATTTATTTCATACTTTTCCCTCTATTAAAGGAGACTGGCATGGGAACAGAGCTCCAAATAAATATGTTTCCAGCAGGAACATACACAATCTTTCCTCCTGCATTGCTGAAGCCTCTTTTACCAACAAGACATCTACAACTGTCCTTGTGCACAGGCAGCTCCCTCCAGACATCAGCAAGGAGGGCTTGTGTTGGTCATGCTGGAGTTATTAGAGAGCAGTTTCTCACTACAAGCTCTATGATATTAAAAGATTCTGTGTATTTCTATTAGTAGTAATTGACACTAAGACTTCACACAAAGTAACTTGCCACCAGAAGAGCAGATATCCTGTGCTACTTGGGCTTAATCAAGACTTGTCTGGGAAACCCACAGGAAGTTATTTGTGCTATGCGTAGGAGTAGAAGATCATAGAATCATTTAGGTTGGAAAAGACCTTTAAGATCATCAAGTCCAACCATTAACCTAGCACTACCAAGTTCACCACTAAACCAATTAAGGGTAGAGTAATAATTAATTTTGTGTTTCCTGGCTTGGTGGCTGGATCATTTTTTTAATGAAAGTAAAACTAGAATAGAATCATTAAGGTTGGAAAAATATTTACAAGAAAATGAAGGAAGGAGCACCAAATATGTTTGGGTATTTGATTCTTCCAGAGTTGGTAAGAATTTCCCTATAAAGACATCTGGGTGACACTTCTCTGTGCAGTTCCAGTGTGATTCTATTTTCTTGTCCAAATTGTGATATAACACAATTTAGGGATGGAGGGAATCTGTGGTTCCACCCACCCAAGAGAAAAGGAGGCACATACAAGAATAAATGGTAGAGCAAAAGCCCGATCTAGCTTGTCAGGATAGGTGGCTGTACTTTAATGTATTTGTCTGTCTGTCATATTCCACTTTGGGACCAAAAGTATTTCTGCCATGGACAAAGTGATCTGCAAATGGCACGTTAACTTTGTAAAAGGTTTTGAGATCTAGCAGGATAGAAGGTCTCAAGCATAGTGTATGAAAGGAACACACATACTAACTTGTGTTGGGAAAACAAATTATTTCAAGGAACAAGTAAGACAGGGCTACAGACAGTCCAGAAGCCCTGAGCAGAAGGTTTCTACAAAGGAGAAGAGGAAGCAGAAGTTAGGACTCTGCACTGCATCATCATTAGATCCAACCAGTGAATCCTCAAAATCTCTTTGGCTGCTTCCATCCATTCAGAAGGCTATACAAACTTTTGACCATTCTCACAGAAATGAGCGTTCAGGACGGTGGCTGGGGGTGGTGGCCCAGGGCTTACCAGGGAAGCTGCCAGTTTAGGCCCACATGATGCAGCTAAGCTTTGCTGTATTTTAATTCCAGTTCTATTTAAATTCCTTTCATGCAAGCCTCAGAACCAAAGAAAGTCTCTGAACCGAAGATTTCTCAGATGAAAGTTGAACTGAAACTAGTGTATCTCTGAAAAAGGAAGTTGTGGGTCTTCAAAAGCAAACACTAAAGCAAATATTTGAAATGGTATCATAAATTCTCAAAATAAACACCACAGATAAACATGTTTAGAGGTTCAGATGTGTGTTTAGAGGTGTGGCATTATAGCAAAGATGATTCCACAAATCGCAATAGTCAAGGTAAGCTACATGCATGCCCACATTGTAAAATAACACCAAGTTTAAAAAGACAACCCTACCTTCCTTTACATTTAAAGCTGCACCAAGAAAACTCACTGTTCATTCATTTCTTTTGCTACTGCAGTGCTAGTCTGTGAGTAAACCAAACCTTAAATTATGACTTATCTGATTTTCCCAAAGAAGTATATCAACTGCAACTCTCCATAATTGTTTCAAGGCAGAGCATAAAAGATGAGGGACTAGTGCTGTTTGGGGAATCTACAATAAAAAAAATCACTGGGTCTGTGGCTCTGCAGGAGATGGCTTTCACCGGCTGCCAGACCCATCTACAGCATTGCAGCTGGTGACATCTGTAGCTGCTTTTGAAGCCCAGTAGAACATTATTTAAAACATCACTCTTCAATAGATTTCTCATCTCAAGTGGGTTTTATCTGCTTGTAAAATAGTGATTTTAAAAAGAGACTGCTGAAGGGCTGGAAATCCTGAAGGAGAAATTTGGACACAAAACCTAGGAGACTGTCAGGGTCACTTGACACAGAGCATGGGAAGCGCCTGAGGCAGAAGCTCCAGCCACTCTGAATTTTGCCAGCTTCCCCTGAGTTGCCCACCATGATTCCATCCCTTGAAACAATACTGTTCTCCCAAGGGCCAAGAAACAATGGTTCTTCAGTTGTCTTAAATTATAGTTGCACAGAGTTCCTTAAACAGACCTTGCACTTATCCCAGTGGGTTTTTTCCTTTTTCTACAGCAATTGCTTCAGAGGGCATGAGGAAAGCAGAATAGAAAATGAAGGAGGTAGCAGTGTGGTCCTCAGCTCCCTGCAGGGGACTGGGAGCCAGACACTTCAGGCCTGATTCCGATCCTGCCTCAAACTTACTGTGTGGCCTTTAGGGAACTTACACAACCGATAATTTGGTATTACTTTACTTTACTTAAATGTTGGACCATGTCTGAGGCTTTAAAGTAGAGAAGGGTTTTGAGAAGTGATTTCTACCTTGGGAATCTGGGCTTAATTTTTAAAATACACTTGGATTTGGACCCTTCAGACTCACCAGAAGTCAAAAAGATTTAAGCTGTAAATCATTTTTGAAAACAGGATCTGGTCACCCAAATCACTGAGTGCTGTAAGACCACTGGACACCGTGACCTCCTCTCAGGTCCAGGGCGGGGGGGAATGGAAATACTTGTTTCCTTGCTCTGCCCTTCCTTTCTCTTCACAGGGCTGTGCGAGACAGGATTATCCATGCACACGTCAACTCCTTCCAATCCTTTCTATCCCTATTATGAGCACAGTAATCAATCACATATAGCCCTGGCCATCCAGGCTGAACAAGAGTCTCTGGATCTGGTAGACATCCCACCCTTTTCAAGAAGTGGCCTTCATCTCCATCAGTCATAAAGGTTTGTGATGTTTTATCTGAGGGATGATGGACTCAAAGAGAGGAGCATGGCAAAAGTACTTATGGGTCGTATTGGGGAGACACAGGGTCTCCCTACCCTGTGAGTGAGCTAATGGCTGCTTTTAGTAGCTACTTTTGAGAAGACCAAACCCCCAGCACAGTTGCTGTCTGTCTTTTCTGAATCTGCCGCAGCAGGAGGGAGTGGCCATGCACGTTTGAATTCCAAGAGCAAATGCCGCCAGCCCCACAGCCCTGCCCCGGCAGCTCGACGGCCAGGCTCTGTGTTCCAGCTCCAGCCCAAACACGGCACATTTGACTGTCTGGGCTGAAAGCACAGCACTCCATCCCATTCAAGAAGCATTCCCCAGCAAGTGCCGGAGGACTCTGGCACAGCCCAGGCTTCGCGCGTGTATCACGTTCTGCTCTGATTCTGCCCACTGACACAGGAACACTTTCCAAGAACTACAGCCAGACAGACTTAAAATAACCCAGAATCAATGCCGGGGCCAGGAACCATCTTGAGAGCATGCAAATACAGCTGAGCTCCAGCACAAGCTTCAGGATTTTCTAGCTGAGCCCTGTCTCCCTCCTCAGGTGGAAAACACTCATGGGTCCAGCTCTCCCACTGATCCATCTACAGATGAGACCACAAGGCACAACTATGCTGCACAATAAGGGACTTGGTGTGACACTTTCCCATCAGCAACAAACATCGTGTAAAAGCAGCCATCAGAGGCAATAACTTCTCAATACAGCTCAGAGCATTGACAGGTAGCAGAGAGCCAAAGGCAACTCTGGGGTCAAAACCTGAGCTGACAGCATGCCCACTAGTGATGGTGGAAAACCCAGCCACAGCCATCCCTCCAGGTAAATGCCCAGCACCCCTTCCACAAACAGGCAGGGTGTGGATGGCTCGTCACGGTCCTGGCAGGTGAGCCCTACAGTGCTGTGATACACTGAACAAAGCAGGAGAGCTCAGTGCACAGCTCTTTGCTCTCATGGGAGTCTGTTTGGTTGTCCCCTGTGGCACGAGCTTTCCTCCTACTGTAGGCCTGCAAAGCAGACTCCTTCCTGAGCTCAAGGAAAGGACAGAAAAGGCAATTCTGTAAGCATGTCTCCATGTGCTATGATAATAAACGAAGTTCTGCTTTGTAAAATAGAAAAGAACATTAAACGTACCCTCGCAAAGTGTCTTGGCCTCTTCTTCTCACTCTGTTTGCTGGCTGTCTTTCCTCGTAGCCTGCAAATCTGTCTGTCTGCAAGTCCCCTTCATATTGACCCTGGGCTTGTTCCACGTACATAACTGCTGTACATCCCAGCATGAACCTGGCCAGCCATAATACCCCCATGATGGCACGGATTTCTCAGTTCCCCCGGCTACCCTGAAAGCTTCTTCCAGCTGGAGGGTCCCTGCTGCCTTGGTGGAGGATGGGTTTTGGCAGCAGCCCCTAAGAGCCAAGGTGCCGTCCTGCCGTTCCCTTTCTAGAAGCAAAGACAGAGAAAAAAGAAAGAGAGACACAAGTGTTCTTAAGGGCTTTCACTTTTTTAAAATGATTGATCATCCCAGACGGCCCCTCCCCAGAGTTAATACAGTGGGGTCATACAGTCACACTGAGTTTGGCTCCTTGTACATGCAGCCAACATGTTCACACTGTCATTCCCTACCACAGCATTGCCAAACCTTTCTTTCCCAAGAGCTGGAAACCAAGAGTAGATCTCGAAGAGTCATGGTTCTGCCCTTACAACTATTTTCCTGCCCTCCTGATGGAGAAATGAAGAGCAACAAAAGCACATCTGTCCTGGGCCTGCCCATGGTGGTGGGTTATGATACTGACCTTGGCATAATGCCTTGGTTCAGAGAAGCAACACAAAATGCAGGGCTATTAAGCAAGAGGAGACCAGAACTTCAAGAAAGAGCAGATCTTATTTATGGACCATCTTCCCAGGTCCCACAGCTCTGTTTTACTGCACCATACTCCATTTTTTTACTGCATCATACTCCAGACAGGCAACGGCACAGAGATCAGTTCCTGGAAAACAACCTCCCATATACATGGAAATTCTAGCGGATGAGGGGAACAGTCTGTTGGCAAATCCATCAGAGGGACATGTACACCAGATAAGCAAAAGGGTCATTGTGGGCTGGAGCAAGATGGAAGACTGTGAGCTGGGGCTAGAGCATGAAGACATGGTGCATTTAGCTAAGCCTGGTTTCCACAGAGTGTGAAGGGACAGAGGAGAAGGCGAAGGGCTGGGTGTGCTGGAGAGATATAGGAGGAGAGCCCCAGAGCTGGGACAGACAGCTGAGCATGAGAGGCCATGGGGAGGGGATGATATGGGCTCCAAAGCCTCTGGGGAAGTGGGGGGAATGGGCCAATGCATGCAGCAAGGAGACTCCTCACACATCTGGTTGTGGATGTACCTTGGGGCAAGCACAGCACGGCCAGCTCTCCGGGGCCGGGGCCGGCAACTGAGCCTGTGAGAGGGCCACAGCCAGGCAGGGCCCAGACCCAGGGTTTGGCCCCGAATCACACCAGTGCAGGTCCTCAGCCCCCAGAGACTTTGTGCCCTGGGCAAGCCCATCCTGATTAACAAGGCCCCTTCCTGGGGAAAAAAAAACCTCAAAAAAACCAAAAGACACGAGCTCTGCTTCCCCCCGGGGTAGGTGACATGGCAGAGGGGTCCCGGGGGCACACCGTGGGCCCTGCCTGGGGCCAGCGCGAGCAGAGCCGATGGGCAGAGCCCAGAGGGAAGCTGGGGGTCAGCCCGTGCCAGGGGGCACTGAGGGGAGAAGGAGCCCACAGCGGTCTCTGGCAGCCTTATTTTAGTCCTTACAGCCATCCTGGGTCTGAGAGGCTCCAGGCACTGGGGGGCAAAGGAAAACAGCCCTGGGCAAGAGGTACGGACCCTGGCACAACACAGACCCCGCAGGGAGTCACAGTGCCATCCGGTGACTCGCTGGGCTGGCCGCCTGTGACAAGGCAGACGGCCTAGGCCTGAGGGCGCTAATATGGGGTGCCAAGAGCAGGGAGGGCTGTGAGGCCGGGCTCAGGATGGGAGACCAGGGAGGCGACGAGAAAGGCTCTGTAAAATGGATCGCAGAGCAATGTACTCCACAGACTGTACCCCCTTCTCCTGCTCCCTCTTCTTCCTCCCCCCCAACCCGACGCCCCCCTCCCCCCCTTCCCCAAATCTCCCAGCCCTGCCTGTGAAAATGGGGCTGGGGAGTCCTTCCTTCTTCCTCCTGGCCGGTGGAAGGTCAGAAAGCATCTCTCACCTCAAGACCCCAAAAGTTTGTTCCTTCAGGGAGGAATCCTCACGGGTCTCCCCTCTCCACCCCAGAGTGGAAATAATCTGCTGCTTCTGTGAGAGGCACGGGCGCCGAGTCCGCTCCTGCGGGGAGGCACAGGGCCCCCGAGCCTCCCCTAACTGTCCCCCTTGCTTTCCCACAGCAGCACTTTCCCGTTCCAGCCCAGCCCCAAAGCAGGCAAAAAGTCAGCCCAGACAAGGCAGAAAATGTGTCTGAACCAAAAAAAAAAAAAAAAACACCAACCAAAAAAACCCCCCCAAAAAAACCCCACCACCATCCCCCCATCCCCTCCCCACCCCGCTCCCTGTGTCCCAGCTGGGAATCTCTTAGCTCTTGAGGGCATGTATTTTTCAGGCTCTAATATTTCAAATGAAGTGAATGAGAAAGACAGAGTGGGAAGGAAAAAGGCAGGGCTGGGAGCAGAGGAGAGACAAAGAAACTGCCCTTCCTGCAGCCGTAAGAGCTCTGCTACTTCGCTACACGCCTGCCTGCGGAAGGCTGGGATATGATTATCTTCAGCGAGACAAAAGGGAGAGCGTTTCCTCTGGTCCCAGAGCTCCCGAGGTAGAGCACAGATGGAAAAAGAAGTTGTAAAAAGCATAAAGTTTTGCACTTCGGGAGACTTCCAGCCTTCGTGCAGAAACTTAAACTGAAGAAAGTCCAGATGCATCCATTTCCTCACAGAGAAATTAGAAGCATGACTAATGATCGATACACAGGCACATACTCTGAGAGCGTTCACACAAGTCTTACTAAGAGAGTATGGAAAAGTCATTTACACCATCAAAAAAGAGTTTTTTTTTTTAAAAAGGCTCAAAAACTATTTTCATCTCTGAGAAATTCCATCAAGCACCACTTGTAAGAAATACACTGACAAAGCAAAGAGAGAATCAATCACTAAATCAGATTTTAAAACTGATTTGCAAGTTTGGAGGGAATCAGGAAAGACGTTTCAAAACCATGCCTCTGAGTGTGCAAATTAAATCAAATTAAAAAAAAATTTGCAAAACACAATAAAATACAATTAGGCAGACAAACAATTAGGCAGATAAAGAGAAAGAAATCAGCTCTTAGCTATGCAGCTCTGGATTTAGTCTGAAACTGTTTAAATACCTTTACGTCCTGGAACTGGTGATGTGCCCAGAGCTCCTTTGTTTAGCGGAGATCTGGGCAGAAAAGAAGGGAATAAACCCCTCACTCTTGAAGGAGAGAAGAAAAGGTACAGCCTCATCCAAATTGGACAGGGGGAGGGCCTTGCAGCAGAGAAAGGGGTGCAGGAGGAGTGGGAGTAGCGAGAGGACAACCCTACCGCATTCTTCAGCCAAAAGTTTCTAACTTCAAGGAGGGGCTGGGGGAGAGGTTGGGTTTAGCAAGAGACGTCTGAATGCAGACATGATTATCACCTAGCCATTTCTTCTGAGCCGAGGACTTGTTTGGTTCAGTTAATTAGGGAACGCTTTCAGTTCAGCTGGATGCCGTGACTGCTTGTCCCAAATTTAGGTTGGAGCTGCAGGAGGCAGGAGGGCATTAGTAACAGTGACTTCACATCAAAAGAGTTGGTGAAAAATAATTTGTTTTCAATTTGGGACTTATTCTTCTTTTTTTTTTTTTTTTAAATGATGGTGTGTAACAGTAGCAAAAAAACCACCACCACCAACAAAAAAGATTTCAAATAAAAGGCACTTTTCTTACTGATCATTTTCCTGCACTTAGTACAACTAATGTGAAACAATTAAGGAAAGACAGATGGCTTGAAGGATAGCTGATCCAGCCCAGGACCTTCATGCTCAAAAGTTACCTCGGCTCCAGAGAAGAAAAGTCTTTGAAGTTACAAGCATTTTCTCAAATTAAATAAACATTTTTTTTAAAAAGTGTTGGTGATATTATGTCTTTCTTCTAAGGAAGAATTTTGTCTGACTATGAGCTCTGAGCCCAATTCCACTCTCTTGCTTTGTGCAAAAAAAATCTTTCCTCTGCCTCTTGCTTTAGGAATTGTTACCGATGGCTTTTCTTTAAATAATATATAAGAAAATGCACATGGCCCTCCACATCTCTGAGCTCCCTCTGCTCTGTGCCACCACACACCCACAGCTTTTCCAGGAGGTGGAAGTCCCCCAGTGTAGATGGATGGCATGCCAGAAGTCTCCCCAGAAAGTCCAAATCAAGCTGCTTTTCAGGTCAAAGAGGATCAGAGAAGTTTCTGCACCAAATGGAACCCAAACGGCTGTGCACAACGCACCCAGTGAGGTGAACGCCTCCTTATTATCCCACCATCTGGCTTGGAGCTCCGTTAGCTCTTTACACCCGGCAGATGAGGGTTCAAATGCAGCTATCGGATCAGTTCACAGAGGTGCAGAAATTCCAGGGCAAGCCCCAAGCTGACAGGGAGACTGCCAGCTCTTCTCCTCCTGCCTCTCTTTGAAATATCCTCATTGCCTTCTTTGTTCTTTTCTCTCTTCCTAATCAACCCCCTACCAGCTTTATAGAAGTCAGAATGATGCTCAGCCTAATTAACAGCAAACTTGTGGAGACTAACAGGGAAAAGGCAGAGCTCATTTTCACAGGCAGCCAATAATGGAGCATGGTGAGGAATGCAGCTCTGTCAACACATCTGCAGTGCTCTGTAGAGCTCAACGAGATACAAAAACTATTTCCTGGGCCTGATCCTGCAATACCTATTTCAGTTTAAAATAAACATGGACTTTACTTGCTTGAGAATGGCAGAACTGGGACATCGCACAGAGCAGAATAGCAATGAAAGCACAAGAAACTACATTTTCCTCCCTCTCAAGGGCACAGCAAGTTGGTGACAACTGCTGAGGCAAAAGATTCTCTTTCCAGTCTAGTCTAGTTTAATCCTGCTGACTCCTATATTGTGATCATCACGTTGTTTATGTGGATAGTTAAAGGTATCCTGACACCTAAAAATGCACACAGGGTCTTTGTTATATTTGCAGAAGCTCACAGAACTCTATGTGCGACTTTTGACCACCAAATATTTTAAAAAACAGACTTTCAAGTGTCCAAAGCAGGTGATATTACATGGAGCAGTTTTCTTGTTTCTTTTCCAGGTGCTAAATCAACCACAGATCTTTACTTTTGGAAAGCATTTGTAATGCCAGTTAGATTTTATTTGGGTCTACAGTCTAGGGTATCTGGGCTAGTGAAGACTGTTCTTTGTGCTTAGAATAGATGCTATCCTGTGTCTCACCTCTGGCATAATCATGCTCAGTCCACTTTCTCTGTTAATTCACATGTAACTAATCTCAGAGAACACATTTAATTAACATTTCCTGGGTACATTTGTTCTCCTCTCTCTGCAGTTTCTCTATGAGGGCTGCATTGGGACATAGCCCTACAAATGACTGGCACGCAAGGGAAATACACCTTTTTTTTTTTTTTTTTCCCCCCCTGCATTCCACTTTGGAGGGTTAAGAAGCATTTTAATCCCTCCAGCATATGCAAACCTCTATGAACACGATGCTTTTAGCTCCCTCCCTGATTTTCTAGAGCAGCACAGCTGCATGTGATTAGGGCATAGCAAGCCCCAGGATTCAGGCATCCCAGCAAGATCTCCTTCAAAGTCTCATTCAAGCCTCCAACCAGTTCTTTTATTTCCCTGCCGTCAAACGCTTGTTGCTGGCCACAGGGAGTGACAAACACTTGTATATGTTTGTCTAGCTCCCCATCTGTTTTCCCCCGGGTGGCTCAGTGTCTTGGCATTGCTTTTGTGCACGATAATATATTCAGACCCAATCATTCCTGGATCTACCTGGTCCCAGGCAGTGTGGAGAAGGCAACTGAATACACATCCAATATAACCTCATAGCAGACCTTAAGCTGGGGATGGGAGAGAGAGTTGGTGGAAAGTTTTTCTTTCAGGCAATACTGGGGTGCACATCAGCCCCCCTGAGAAACAAGAAGTGGTGGAACAGTTGATGTTCCTCAGCTGGATTGTTTCACGGTCCAGAAAACTCTGCAAGGGCAAAGCTCTGAAGTCAAGGGCAAAGCTCTGAAGTGTGAGGAGCCGTAGGATGGCTAAATGCACTGCCAACCAGCTCACATAAAATTACTCTAAATAAAAAGCAACTGCCCTTCTGTACTTTTTAAGAGTCAAATACAGAATCCCTGTTTGTAGAAATAAATGCAGATTAAGTATCAATCACACAACACATCTATCTGGAGCAAAGTTTGCTATGGGACGGGAACAGTAACCACTATTTTAACTAAAGCTGTCTAACTGACAAACATAATTAAGTTAGAGAAATTTTCTTAACTTGGCCTTTGTAGCTTCCAAATCGAACCCAAAGAAAACTCCGAGGGCCCAAACTTTTTTGAAAGCACATGAACTGCTGTAAAATTAATATCAGAAAAAAATCAGTTGCCAGCCTCTCAAAATTAGCAAATATTTTTTCATGTCAACTGCACTGCGTTTGAGATCCCTGCCTGTAAAACAGGATAACTCCTCGCCTTAGTTCACAGGGCTGTCATGAAGATAAACTACTTGTGAAGTGCTTCAGTTTTAATATGTGAAGCACAGTGGAAAAATGCTTGCAATTAATTATTATTATTAATTATGTGCTTAGAATAGCGCTGTACAAGTAATTGATTTTTTTGCTGTACTGTACAAACTGAAAAATAAAGGAAGAGAAAGGAAGAGTCGTATAGGGGTGATTTGATGAACATTTTAGTTTGACATGAACATATAATTTGACTTTAAACAATGCACTTACTTTTGGGTTTGGAGGGGGTTTTAATTAATTTTAAATTATTATACTTATTCAAGCTCCTAAAGTGATGTTTTGAAAGTAAAAAGTACAGCATATAATTTTACAATTAGTGAAATCAAAGATTTGCAAATCATTAATTAGCTGTCAAATCTATTTGACAAACTCAGTAGAGATTTACAAGTTTTTCATAGTATTGGTCCAGCAATTTTTGCCATGTCTCTTGTGTGCCTAGACTGAACTGTGAGCAAATAAATAATGCATATGACCATCTGACAGGGTAGAGAAAAAACAACACAGCTCTTCATTTTGGTGAGCTCCATGTATCACATGCACCGCACATGACATTCCTATGGAAAACCAGCATGAGATCCTCATTAATTAATGTCATTATAATCATGAAAATGCACAGGGGAGGATGTTTAAAGTTACCTAGACAGTTGTTAACTTCAACATTTTCTTTTTAATGCTGGACTTGGCTATCTCATGGCTCTTTGTCTGGGCAACACACGGTATCGGGATCTTATGAATAGAAGGGTAACGAGAGATGGGAATTTGACTTCTGTCTCTCTCATCAGTGTCAGTTCTAATGTCACACCTCTTGCCTATATTTCTGCACAAAAGTGTAGATGATGTCTTCAGTCATATCAGTGACTGTCAAAAACATACAACAAAGCTGAGTTAAAGTAGCTCTAACTTTTCTATTTCTGACTTCAGTGAGTGTAATCTAAAAAATGCACTTGCTAAAATTAGTATGTGTTCCTTCTTGCAAGATGACACAATTGCTGTCAGGACTGCAACAGTTCTTAATTGTGATGTCATTTTAAAAAAAAAAAAATCAAGATCAGGCTCTTGTATTCAGATTCTTGCTGAGAACTGAGGTCAGGGAATGTGGGATTTACACTGCTGCTCCAAGCTCCCTGCAAGGCTGTGTCCTGGCAAGCCCACAGCTTCTCACTCTAGCTTTGAAACTAAGAAATTCAGAGTTGTTTTGTTTTGTTTTTTTTTTTAAAGGGAATGGTGTAAAATGGTCTGAGGAGGATACAGTGAAATGGACATGGCTAATAAACCTGCATGACCTGAGACCTTTGTGGTGCCAGGGCGTGGGATGCTGCCGGTGGGCAGAGCTGTGATCACTGGGACCAGCTACTCAGGTGACGGGGATGGAGGAAGCCAGGAGAAGGATCCTAAGAAGCCAGATAGCTGCACCTGTGCAAAGGTGACTGTGGGCTCCCCTCCTCCTTGGTAGGGAGCCGAAGATGCTCTGTCCTGGATGGAGCTGTGACCCCTGGACTCCTCCTGAAAGACAGGTGGATGTTCCTTGGGCCCAGAACAACCTGTAGAGCATAGCATCCTTCCTCCTGCAGCTTCTCCAGAGCATCAGAATGCGGCCTGAGTCCTGTCCCTCCAAGAACAGGACTTGTCCAGAGACAGGCCAGGCTCAGATGAGCTGGGTAATGGAACAGGAAGACATATACCCTGAATCTGCTTCACTGTGAGCTAACAGAGCTCCAGGGTTGTCTTCCAGGCTGGGTTTGCTGGCAGTACAAACCAGTAACCCTGCAATTCAGGCTCTGGCATGGCAGAAGCCATGCAGCCATGCATGCAGGGACCAGTGTCCAAATAAACCTGGCAAGGTAGCAGAATGTCTGATAGTCTGGGCAGATGGCCTGTGGGCAGTCTGCAAGGCAGACGCTTGGCAAGGGACATGTGCTTTTCCTGTGGCAAAAGGCTTCTCGGCATACCCCAAGAGCATGAGTGCCACATAATCTTAATATTACCTAGCCAATATATTTTTGATGCTGTTTCTGGGTGTTCTACAATATAAGTGATTTTTGTAAGCTCAAGACAGAGCCCAAGAGACAAGTTCCATCTTTCTTCAGGTCTGCTGAGGGACAATCATGATATCTCTCTGTGCTTCAGCTTCAGCATCCCCAGATGGGGGCATGATGCCATCTTCCTTTGAAACACGCTTCTGCAGTGAATAGGAGTCAAAAACAGATGCAGGGAATTTCCAGAAACTTCTCATCAAATTTCATAACTTATTTAAGATCAAAAGGGGAAGCCAGCAGCACCACATGAAGCATTTAAAGACAGTCAGGAACAAATTCAGACAAAGGTTTCCTCAGGGAAATTGTTCCGCAACATTAACTGTTTCACTTGCTTTCCAGTTTAGCATACAGTCTAGCATGATCAACAGGTTTTAACACCAAACCAGACTGTTTTATCATCTTACCTGACATTCTAAATAATGCAGCCCAGATCATTTTGCTGCCTCACCTTTGGCTGAGTGCAGTAACATTTGTTTGCCATGCATATAGTAAAAAAGGTCCTGTGTGGACATCAAGGCACTAGGATTCATGACATGAACTCTCTACTCACGCAGCCAGTGGAAAAGAATGGAGGATCCCAGGGAATAGGTGATTCCTGTCTAAGGTTTAAAACAGCTGGACAAGCTATGTTGTGCACTGCTGCCCACAGTTAATGCCAGAGCAGCATAGCCTCTGAGGGGAAGGGTTAAGTGGTGTTCCAGTACCTTGCCTTTGTCATGAAAATGTGACTCTCTCTGATCTCCACAGCAGAGAATCTACTGCCACGCCCAGGAATTTTCTCCCTCATTAATGCCCCTCTGATCCGGTGGACAGTTAGTAGGAGGCAGTCATCTGCCTAGGTCAGTGACAGCTGATGCCCCAAAAAGGATGCAAGTTAGCCCATCTACTGACAATGGGAAATAGCAGTGGCTTTCACCTCCCGAGAATACTGCATATCTCCACTCCTGCACATTGTCTAGACACCCTCTAAAATTCACCAAAAAAACCCCCAGACCCAAAACCCCAAAACATCCCAAGGGATTACCCTATGGCTGATACCTAAAATAACCCAGGTGCATTGCACCCTGGCATGAAACAGCGCTGTAAAGTCTCCAGATCCAACCATCACTGTCTGGGGCGAGCTCTGGAGGAGCTCACAAAAGCAAGTTAGGGTTTTTTTTTTTTCTGAAAGAATGCTCTTCAATAAGGTCTTCTCCAAGTAAGGTAAGAGGGTCTATAGCAGGATTTATGGGAGGAGGGGAATCTGTTATTGCAAATGTCCCCACTGAGCACACTTTACCATGAATTGCTGCAATTCTAGAAAGCCAAAGTTTGCTTGGTGTGTTGCAAGGGAAGCCCCAGGCATGAGGACAGGCATTTGACTTCCAGCACAGCAAGAGACAGGCAGCAGTGGGACAGGGGGAGGGACTAGCAGCCACCTTCTGCTGCACTGAGCAACCCAGTCACTTGGGGCGTTGGTGGGGGTGTTATTGCAGGTGCTGGAAGCTGTGGGAGATGGGGGGAGAGGGCTTGAACCTGAGGAGAAAGGTTAGGGCACCGGTGGGAGAGACGCAGGACAGTAATGTGTTAACTGCAGCTCACAGCCATCAGCCTTGCTGTTGCTTACAGTTCCCAGAGTAGGATGTGAAGGGTCCTGCTGCTGCTCCTGCGAAGAACAAGAGCATTTTAATAGTTAAAGTGGTCTTTTGTTTCATAGATTTGCAAAAGCACAAAGGCCTGAGAAAACATGAGTTGCTGAAATGCCAAACACAGAGCAGGGGATGGCACTTATTTATTTTCTTTGTCCTTTGGGTCACATTGTCCAGATTTTATGCTCATTCATGATGGACAGAACAGATTGAGGTCAGGCAGAAAAGGGCAGTTGTCTTCTAGACATCCACACCAGGAGCAATCCTCTGGTCTCTGTCAGCACTCAGTTCTAAGCTGGTAGAGGAACCACCACTATTTTGGATGGCCCACAGACACCAGTGGAGCCTGGAGTGGCCTTGCCCTTGCAGTAGGGCTGGCCTTGCTCAGGTCTTGCTGGAGTCATTCCAGAGCGATGAGAAGAGCCCAAGCTTCCCTCTGCAACAGGATGGGATCCCACGTGGGAAGTGTGTTCTGGCTAGCAGGAGACAGCCCTGTGTTCTGGATGCCTGGGGCAGATGACACTTCCCAGCTGCTTCCTTCGCAGGGTTTTCCTGTTTTGCTCCAGCAGAAGCCTGTGACACCTGGAGGAACAGAGCCATAGGGCAGTGGATATGCTGACGCTGCTGTCACACTGCTTTGGAGGCCTATTTACACAAGCCCAAAGAGTAGCATTACCTTTTTGGTGGGAATGAGGTTCTCCTTACCAGTCCACCTCTCCACCGGTGTCCAACTGTGAGGCCAACCTGCCTGAATCAGCCTTCTGGGGCAGATGGAGGAAAGCTGGGTCCAGGTGGGCTGTGAGCCACTGCCCGAGCACCAGCAAGATGCATTCTTGGCTCTATCAGCTTTGCCCGAGTTCAACGTGGATTAACTTGGATGAGAGTCTGTATGCCATCCTGAGACTTTGGGTTTCAGTCAGGGGCATTTAGACAGGACCAGGTCAGATCCAGGTCCTGATGAGTTTGCCACTGGAAGTCACGGGAAGAGCTGAGTTGACCTCAGAGATGGGGACAAGGGGCCAACAGAGATGATCAGATCCTCCCTGCTTTCTGCCTTTCCCAGGGTAGAAATATTCCCTAATTTTGCACACACATGTGAGGCATTATGTTCCTGTGGGAATTGGGATGCATACTGAACCAGACAGACCCGTCTGCTTCACTGGAGCCAACGGCAAGGATCAAACCCAAGGTACCCACTCATGATAAACTGCTATCAGTGTCCTGCTGAAGCCAAGGCTCCTGTCTGTGTGTAACGTTTGCAGTCTTAGAGCTTGTGACCACAGTTGCAACATTCCTTTTGTTTTCTAGGAATTCGACTCCACCAAGGAGGGAAACCACAGGGAAATTGTTTCAGTGTGCGCTCTGGATTGGGAGAGAAGGGATGGGGCCGAGGCATGATGTATAACACACAACTCAACAGCCAAGATGTTTAAAAAAACACACTTTTATTTAAACCTAAGGAAAGTAACTTTTTTTCTCTTTAGCTTGGCAGGCAGCAGCAACCATGCTGAGCCCAGGCAAGTGTAGATCAAAGCCAGGCAAGTCTGCTGCGAAAAATCAAGCACTGGACATTTATTAAGATTTTATTCATAAAAAGCCATGCAGTGAGTGCAGTGGGATTTCACTTTGGAACTTTTGACATGGGAGCTGCCTTATTTAGAATGAAAATTGCCTCTTTCTGCTGCCAGGAGTAAGGCGATCCCTCCATTTCCTGTGAAATTCAAATCAGGGATACAAACACCTTTCTTGTTGCCCTCAGGTGGGCTGGAGTCTGCAACCAGCCCTTGCTTGTGGGGGTGGGGAATCTCACAGCCACGGAGTGGTCATGTCCAGGCAGATGTGAAGTCTCCCCACCACAGCTGTCTGCTCTAGCCCCGAAGAGGCCCACGTTACTCTCTTTTCCCTTGGTTAAATTCGAAGTCCCCCATTTTCAACCCTTTTTTTCATTTGTAGCTCTTTTCTCCCCTTTGTGCAATCTCTAGCACAGAAGTTTAACTTGGCAACAGTGCTGGAACAGATGGAGAACACTGGACCAACTCCCCAGATCCCAGGAACTTCTGCTCAATGCCATATGCAGGATTTCCAGCCACTTACTGCTTAGATCTGCCAAGGCAAAGCCTAAAAACAATTTTCAGATAGAGAAGCTGGAATTTTCTTTCGGACATCAGCAATCCACAAGTCACCACATGAGCATACTTCCCCGGTGGAAGGTCCAAGGTCTGCAAATTCCATGTGAACTAATTTCAAGTGAAAACAAGAGGATAAATTTAGGGAAAGCTGTTATATGCCTTCCTACGACTCACTTCATAGAACTATCGGTGTGGTGAAATATATGCAACTAGCTTATCTTGAAGATGAAGATCAGGCAGAGCTCTGTCCCTGCCTTTCAAGCACATCCACACACTTCTGAGCCCAGCCACGAGCAAGGCACAGGTTGGAGTCATTCCTCAGGGGAGAGAATGTCCTTCTTTTTCCTTTGAGTGCAAACAAGTGAGTAAAAAACATGTTCACGCTCATGCACAATCCAAGCCCAGAGCAGTCAGTTGGCGCAAGGAGACAGAGCAAAGGAATGAACCCACAGGAACTAGAGAGCTTTAGGAGGGGAGCAGAGGGCAAGAGCTCCCTTTTGTTCAGTTGTATGGTGGTTACTTGGTCTTTTTACAACATGCAACAAAGGACAAATTAGTTAAAATTACAATAAACTCAACTTCATAAAGTTTACAAACCTGAAATGGTGATCGGTAGAATTTTCCTGTGGAAAACAAATTTTCACCTGCAAATTCTTTTAGTCAAAACAAAGGAGGACATATATTTTTTGGAAAGTGAGAATTTCAAGTTTTGATATTTCTTAGACTTTTTTTTTAAAAAAAAAAAACAAACAAAAATACACAGGGGACCAGATGGGATGCATCTGAAGGTGCTGATGGTGCTGGCCAAACTCATTGTGAGGCTGCTCCCCATCATCTTTGAAAGACCAACCACATCCTGGGCTGTATCTGCAAGAGTGCAGCCAGCAGGTCATGGGCAGTGATTATTCCCCTCTATTCGGCACTTGTGAGACCACATCTGGACACTGTCTCCAGTTGCTGGCTCTGCAGTACTAGGAAGACACTGATGTACTGGAGTATGTCCAGCAGAGGCCACCGAGGTGGTCAGGGGGTTGGAGTACATGATGTATGAGGAGAGGCCATGGAAAATGAGTTTGTTCAGCGAGAAACAGAGAAGGCAGAGAGAGGAGGATCTTGTTACTGCCTACAGCTACTTAGCAGAAGGGTACAGAGAAGGCAGAGACAGGTTTTCTCAGAGGTGCACAATGAAAGGCCAAGATGCGATAGACACAAGCTGGAGCAAGAGAAATTCTGCTTAGATATAAGGAAAACCTTTTTTTACAAAGACTGGTCAAACACTGTGAAGAGGCACAGAGGGATGGTGGAATCTCCATTCTTGGAGATAACTCCCACTGGACATGGACTGACAAGGTGCTCAAACTGGACTTGCTTTGGGCAGGTGGTTGACTAGACATCTCTGGAGGTCCCTTCCAACCTACACGAGCCTATTGTTTTAAGATTAATATGACAGCTCCATCTCAAATTTTGCCTGTCTTATTTAGGGTTGATAAAATATAATCTGAAACCAAATGCATTATTTCATTTTAGGTCAAAGGGCAAATTTCAGGTTGACGTAAAGTAAAACTTAGGATCGATAAAAAAGTAATCAAAAATGTGCTATGAATCAAAATGAATGCATTTGTTCTATTTTGCAGAAAAACATCCCTGATGTGGGTGGACCCAAGTACTGAAGGGTCTGAAAGATTACCCAGCAAAACCTGGGTAAGAGTGTGTGATGAAGAACTAGATAATGGCCAAGAATGATATTCTAGTGTTACTCATGAGTATACCTGGCATCTTCCTGTAGCACTCAGCTGAGAAGGGCTCAGTGATGAAGGAAAAATGAGAAAAGTAAGCAAAAAAGTTGGAGAAAACCTTGTTTCTTGTGTGCAAGAGTCCTTGCTTTGAAAAGCAGATGAGCTGGTTTTATATCTAATTAATTCAAGCAGGAAGGTGAACATGGAAACATGAAAAAACAAGACATATTGGACCCTCCATGTGAAAAAGCTGCTGGGTTTTTAAGAAGGAGGAGTAGCTTGGGAGATCAACTGGTGACCAAAGACTGAAGAGCCGCTGGCAGTTTTGGGAGAAGGAGTAAATGAGAAGTCTTGACCAAACTATGTGTCCTGTCAGAGTTCCTGGGGTCTGGATAAAACTGCTCTGTGAGCTGGGCCCAGGTCCAGTCCACCACTGTGTTAGGGTGACCTTTGCTGTAGAGTGGAGACTATGCTGACATCCCTGTCATGAACACCACCCGTATTGGAGAGGCAGTATTTTAGATATTTCAGGACTGTCGTGGTATGGGGGACTTCTCACCAGCCTGCAGTCCTGAAGGCACCTGCTGGAGGGTGTCTCACAGACATCTCAGTATTGAGCAAGGGCAGAGCAGAGATAACTGCAGATTCAGAAGGTCTCCTGTGCATGTCCTGAGCCAGGTGCTCCTCTCCCCACTGGCTTTCAAGGCACCACCAGTTTGTGTGACTGATGAGTGTTTTCCAAATGAGGTGCCTCCTCATACATTGTCCAGTCCCACTTCGAGACTGAACTCACTTCCTCATGGACTGCAGAGAGGCAAATTGGGTTAGTTAGCTATTTATTTGGAGAAAAAAAGCTGTCCTGTGTATGATTTTTTTTCAGATGGAAAAGACCTGTGAGGTCATCTGTTGTGTTCTCTGCCAATGCATGATGTCGTATTATATTTTGTTTTCCTTTGTCAGTAGACAAAACAATTCAGGTTAGTTGAGACCATTGAGCTCAGAAGTTTTGTTCTTCAAAACCTGTCTACGTTTGGTACTGTACTGTTCAAACAAGTGATTCTTCAGGACTCCCAAAAGCAGGAGCAGAGCATGAATTGTGCAATGTGAATGACATGAGGGATGCTCCCACTATCCTTCTTTGGACTGGCAATGGGTGTTTCAAACGCAGGCATTTTCAACCCATCTCAACCCAGTAAATTCTGGAAATGTCACTGAAAAGGTGTCCTAACACTCTGAACAAGCACTAGAGCTTTCGGCTGACTGGCAAGCCAAGGTCTGTAAAAGGCTTTAAAAGCAAATATGAAGCACGGTATATTTATGTTTATTAATTTTTCCAGTTATGCAGAAGACTGTGTTAAAGCAGCATTGTTCTTCCTTGAATAGATCCTGCCCTGTAACACTGACTCTTTCTTGGGACCTCTGCTTGCTGTTTCTTTCACATGACACCTTCCTGAACTCTTTACAAGCTCTATTCGAAGCAGGGATTTTTAAAGAAACCATTTTTGGAGTTCTATGTCTGCACAGGGATACACGCTAGATGAATCCCTGGGTAGAGATGTGGATGTCCTGTGAAGGTTTTACACAGTGCTTCCTACATGTTCACACGTGGAGGAGTCCCCGTGTGCCTATCTTCTGTCTTGGTTTGTCTTCAGTCCTGCCCAGTTCTAACACAGAAGATGGGAAATCCTCTGTCTTTTCATTCAAGTGTTCCCATCTATGAGCAAATTATTTATAACAGAGATTTCAGCTCCCTGACCATGGCAAGCTAAATACAATCATACTTGTAAACTTCTATTGCACATATGGCCACCAGGCTCCCGCGTACCACCAAGACTGTCAAAACATGTTAAGAGTCGTTCTCCTGTACCCAACAGGCAGTCAGTTTTCAGCAGCATAAGTAATGTTGACCGATCATACTAAGAGTGGCCTAACCACAATCCAACTTTGCTATGAGCACCTGCTTTTTTCCCAAGCACTTCTTTCTCCATCTACTTCTAAAATTGAAGGCAATGATCTAAGCTGTCAAGTAACTGCAGTCTTCTGCTTCAGAGCTGGCTGTATTTTAAGGTCAGATTAAAGTATTTTTGCGTACTGCATGGGGCCGTGAAAAGCACTGCAGTCAAGCACTGAATGTGTGAGCCTATTCTTTGAAAAAGCCAAGGAAAGATTCATCCTGAACTACAAATCTTTAGTCCTAAAACTTCACCTAATGATGTACTGATGGAATGGGATCATCTCTAGTTTTGCTAGGTCACCTTTTGTTTTCACCAGCTGAACTATCATAGCATCTCAGCAGCTTATGGCTACAGAATACAAGAGACAGGCACTTCCATAACCTTCCTGAATAATTAGAAAATCAAGAGACACATCAAAGTGGAAGTACGTCTGGGTTACCCTCCACAGGTTTGATGGGAGTGGGTTTACATGTCTAGTGAGGAAATGCAGGAGAGCAGAAGGGCAGTGGCCAAGTTTTGCATGGCATTTCAGTGATTGAATTCAACTGCAGTGCATTTTACTTCATGTGGAGAAGGACTAGTCCAGAAGTTTCCATGTGAAATTTATGTCAGTTATTTCTTGCAACTGGAAACTGAATGAAAGTTCTCAGAGGTTTTGTCCATATTAGCAACCAAATAGACTAGGCACTATCCCTTGGCTCCCAGGCTAAGTGGCATGACATGGCTTGTGTCGAGCACTCTATTTCTAAAAATTGTGTGGCTGCATCCAAAGAACCTGTTGGAAAGGTTGCTGGATAAGTTAGCCCTGCTGAGAAGCACAGTATGTTCATTCAGGTGGAGCCCTGCACTGAAGTGTCCCCTGGGCTTCCCATATATAGTAAGGCCTGCAGAGATAGAACAAGGGGTAATGGTTTTAAACTAAAAGAGGTGAGATTCAGACTAGATAGAAAGAAATTTTTTATGATGAAGGTGGTGTGTCGTGGTTTAGCCCCAGCCAGCAACTCAGCACCACGCAGCCGCTCGCTCACTCCCCCTACCCCGATGGGATGGGGGAGAGAATCGGAGGAGTAAGAGTGAGAAACACTCCTGGGGTGAGATAAGAACAGTTTAATAATTGAAATAAAATAAAGTAAAATAATAATAATAACAATATAATAATAATAGTAATAATAATATGCAAAGCAAGTGATGCACAATGCAACTGCTCACCACCCGCCGACCGATACCCAGACAGTTCCCAAGCAGCGATCGCTGCCCCTCAGCCAACCCCCCCCAGTTTCTATACTGAGCATGACGTCATATGGTATGGAATAGCCCTTGGGTCAGTTTGGATCAACTGTTCTGGCTGTGCCCCCTCCCAGTTTCTTGTGTACCTGGCAGAGCATGGGAAGCTGAAAAGTCCTTGACTAGCATAAGCAGTACTCAGCAACAACTGAAAACATCAGCGTGTTATCAACATTCTTCTCCTACTAAATCCAAAACACAGCACTGTGCCTGCTACTAGGCAGAAAATTAACTCTATCCCAGCCGAAACCAGGACATGGTGAAACACTGGATCAGGTTGCCCAGAGAGGTGGTGGATGCCCCATCCCTGGAAACACTCAAGGTGAGGTTGGACGGGGCTCTGAGCAACCTGTTCTAGTGGAAGATGTCCCTGCTCATTGCAGGGGAGTTGGACTAGATGACCCTTAAAGGTCTCTTCCAACCCAAACCATTCTATGATTCTATGATATCCCAGTCAGCTCATTCATCACCGACTGAGGCGGCATGCATTGCTTCATGCAACTGCATTGCCCTGGATGGATCCTCTTTAATTCTTCTCCAGTGACGTGTCATCTGTAATACAGTGGTTGGTTTGTTCTGTTAAAAGGAGGTCCACAGATTTCGATTTGTCTGCCTGTGCAGAATCAGTTGGTAAATGCAAACTTCTCTCAGGTTTCATACTGCCCAGGCATTCTTTTCTTCACTTCTTGACCCAGCATTTGCCTCCGCAGAAGGTGCTGCACAAAACTGCATCTGTATTGCGAACACTGCCAGACCACACAGGCAACATTGGAGCTGGAACAGTACAGCATGTGCTGGAACAGTCTACACCATTGCATAGCTGCAGTCCAGTGCCACAGATAACAAACCATCCCAAGCAGCAAATTCAGCCCTGTATTCTCCCTGCAGTAAACTTCAATGCTTGAGCAAAGCCTGATTCTGCCACCCACAAGTCACGTTATATCAAAAGAAGGGGGAAGCAGCTCCATTCAGATTGGTATAACAGGGACTGTTCTCCTGCCCTGAAAACAACTATCACATCATGGATATCATGTCCAGATCCTTTAACTCTCTTCCTGCCCCAGAACAAGGCAGTGACATTAAACTGGAGCATGACCTCACTTATTCCCTGAACAGAGCCTGGTAATTGGCTGGAAGACTGCTGGCTTGCTCCAAACCTGGGTACTAGCGGTTTATCAGCTTGGACTATCACAGACCAACGGTCAGCCCCATGCAAGGGCCTCTGGTTACTTGTCTAACCCCATTGTCTAAGAATCCAAAATCTTCAGGACACATTTGAAATGAATTATTGAAAACCACAGAAAGATGAAAAGTGAAGAGAACAAATTTGTGTCTATCAGGCACTCAGTTACACTGGCCATTTACAACTGGCTAGCAGCACAAAGATGCAGGATTCCTGTCTTAAATCATGAGATCAGTGCAGCCTTTAACATCCTCATAAGAAACCCACACAGCAGACGTCTTTGTGTCTTGGGCTGTCTGGCAGAAGATCATTCTGTGTCTCTTGGGAGTTGCATCATTATTTTGTCCTCTTGCAAATATTATTAATATTTCAAGGTCTGGGGAAATAGATTTTCCTTTTTATTCTTTTGGCTCATTAACAGACTCTGCTTGTCAGGGTCATTTGCGAGTCACCATCACCCTCTGTTATGAGTTAGTCTATCAGCTGATGTCATTGTTTGGCCATAGTAACCTGAATGTCTTTAGTCCGTCGCCTGCAGGGTCTCTTTTCCAGTTCAGTGTAATGAGAGAATAAACCAAGAGCCAGCAGCAAATCTGTTTCCTTTTAACATATATAGAATCGAGCTAATAGTTTAGCTCTTACTTCTTTGCCTTCCCTGGGAGGTGCAAAACACCCTCTTTCCTCTCAGCTCTCTCTGCCTTGTGCCAGCTGTGAACTAACAGTAGAAGCAATTTTTCCTCAGTGCCAACACCTACATGAGTTACTCGCTTGAAAAAGGCAGTTCATGGCTGACGTCTGACATGGTGCAGGCGGTGGACATTGGCCTCGGAGGGCTGGTGCAGCTGGTGGAGGGGCCAGGAACTCTGCCAGGAAAGGTGCTGGTGTGCGCTGACACCACTCCCATGAGTCTTTATTTTTGGTACATGTTCAAGACTTTCACCGACACGGGGAATTAAAAGTCTGAAGGAACAGAGTGACAATCAAATTTGACTTCCTGAATAACACAGGCTTAACTGTATGGCCTGTGTTGCTCCCTATACTGTCTATAACAAAAATCTCTGGGAGTAATTTAATGACAAGTTAAAGGCTAGTGGTTCAGCTAATATCAGTGAATATGGCTGAAGCTTGCTGGACTAGTAAGGTTTCATATAAAAGTTCATAAAGGACAGTGGATGTAACAGGAAAGACACTGCCAGAGCAGATACCACATGATGGCATTGGTAGAGTGTGTACTCAACAGGTTAAGAGTTGTTTAAGACAGTTATCGATACAGGCCATGAGCATGCAATAATATTTATGGCCCTGTTTCCTTTCATGCTTTCCTCAGAGGCACAGAAATAAATGTAAAAAGTACTGCTAGGAACATTTGCAGACCCCAAATTGGACAAGTTTTCAACAAAGATGAGGACAAAGCCATCAAAGGGAGTGAGCTGAGCCACAGTGGCTGTAAAACAGAGCTACAAAACTGATCAAAGGCCTGAAGAAAGTCCCTGGCCACAGGGCTGGCAAGGCTGATCTACTTGGTTTATCAAAACAAGAGGAAGTCTGAGGGATAAATTGGTTGCCATGCATGAATACCACTGGGTGAAGGGGAGAATGTGGGATAGAAGAGAGTTCTTTACCATTGGGTAAAAAAACATAATCAGCTGGATGCCAAAGTCAGATGATTACAAATTAGAAATAAGGAAAGCATTTCTAATAGTAACGGTGATTCGCCATTGCAACAAGCTGCCAGGGAAGTCGTGGATTCTCCAGTCCTTGATGCCTCTGGATGTCTTGCAGGAGGAAATGCACTATCAAATTGAGTGATTAGGCTTAGTACCAGGATAAATGGGTGAATTTAAGTAATCTCTGATACATATGAGGTCAGTTTAGATGATCTAATGCCCCTTCTGGCCTCTGGCTCTGTGAAGCTGTATCACCATGCAAATGCCATCACACCTGTACGTGTGATGACTTCCCAGTCCTTTCCCAGGCTGTTCATCCGCATCAAAATGACAACTATGGTATTGACAATTTCAACTAAAAGTATCGGAATACCCATTTCCCCTGGGTTTCCTCCTCTGAACCTACTTCCCTGGGCGTTCGTGTCCAAATCTGTACTCCAAACTTTCTCGGTATGTCTGTATTTTTAATAAAAGACTAAGACCAGACTCACCAAAGCTGCTGCTGTATCTACGACAGCACAGCTTTGCTAAGTGTTCTGCATCATGCAGTGGAGCCTATCAGTGCTCATGAGAATCCCTCTACAGTAGCACAGAGCAGGGAGCTAAACAGGCAGGTTACCAGCAAGTTACCCACAAACACTGTTGGCCACATCTTGCGCTAATGCCTCAGTGGCTTCAGACAGATTGAAGACCTCTGTTAAAGACCAGAAATTCTTCTTTGCTTGTGCTACTGAAGAGTTTACAATGAGATCCACTGTTTCTTCAAGGATTAGCCTCCTCATTTAAGAAACAATATACTATGTGTGTGCATTTCAGCACAGAGGTCTGAGATACTTCCAAAGCTGCCACCTACATGGTCCATCGCACCTGGCCTCAGCAAAAAGCTGTAGTCTGAACCTCCCTGATGCAGCTGTGAGCCATTCCCAAGTTTCCTATCACTGGATCCCAGGGAGAAGAGCTCAGCACCTCCCTCTCCACATCCCCTCCTCAGGAAGCTGCAGAGAGCAATGAGGTCGCCCCTCAGCCTCCATTTCTCCAAAGGAGACAAACCCAGAGTCCTCAGCTGCTCCTCAGAGGACATGCCTTCCAGCTCTGTGACCAGCTGGGTTGCCCTCCTCTGGACACCTAATAGGTGGTGGAGACCCCAGAGACCTGCTGACTCTCCTGTGGGTCCCAGCAGAAGGCGAGGGTGATGTGCTTAAGCCATAAATATACATAGCTAGTGGCCCAAGCCATCTCTATGCCACCCTGGATGAGCCCCTACTGGGCAGGATTGCTCCAGATTCACATGAGCCTTAGGGGACATCTCCAGGGATGATTCTCAATCCAGAGCTTGAATTCACACTTTCTGCAATGAGCCAGAGGACAATTTTCTCCTCTTTTTTCACCCTGGAATCTTCTCTTTCCCTGTTTCCTTTCAGTCCAGTCTCGTGTGTTTCCTTGGCAGTTTCTGCAGGGACACAAGCAAGGCCATTCTGCAGGAAGTTTGTGTCTTTCCTGCAGCTGCATATCGCCCAGTGTGTGCAGGGTTTCCTGGTCCTGCTCACTGGAGACATGAGTTCATTCAGGCTCCCTCCGGCTAATCACTAGCAGGCATGGAAAAAAACCCCTCACACACCAGACGAGAACATAAACATCAGTGTGATGTGCACAAGCTTATGAAGACGGGACTATGTGAAACACATGGTTCCATTTTAATAAATACTCTTACATTTCCAGTGCTTTTTTTTTTTTTTTTAATGGCTTGTTACTGAGCTGTGAATAGCAGTGCTTGTTTTGTTGTTATTGTTGTGTTTTATGAGGACAATATGATGTCCATAGCTGCAGACAAATCAGATATTTTGGTGGGGAAGATAAGCTTCCGGCAAGAGCTCTTGGCTCCTGCCCAGGTGTCTATTAACTCCTTCTGGGATTGCTCAGGGTCTGACAGCCGGGGATGGGCAACAATGGAGTGGTCATATGCTCTGAAATAGTTTATCTAATCTTTCTTCTTAAACAATTTCAGCCCCTACAGTTGGATTCTTCAAAGTCCTTCATGCATTCTTTGTGCTCACAAGCAATTTCCTGACAGCCTTTGGTGTGCAGGGAAGAGGCTTGTCTGCCCGCCTGAGACAAAAGAAGGTGGACATGTGTAGCATAAAGGCCCATATAGCTCATAAATCTCTGTGAGCACCTGCCTTCGCTGAAATAACGTTTGATCAAATGTGAGTGTGGATGGGGGAAAGTAATGGGGAAAAGATAAACTTTTCTCCTTATACAGACATATGTAACTTCATTAACAGCCTCTGTAGCTACAGGGATGAAGTTTGGAAGGGCAAATTGACACGAGGCAGGACCAGATGTGTGGACTGGACTCAACCTGCCTGAGGTTCAGCATGGGGGACTTGGTGCCTCCAGGTGTGAGAGTGGCTCTGCTCTCCTGTTCAACATACCCCTCCAACACATCACCCGACACCTTCCTCCTCCACGGATGTCCTAGAGTTTATTGCAGCCATGGGCTAGGACCAGGTTCCTCTGAGTTCACCCCTGGATACCTGGAGACAGTGCTGGGAAAAGGAAGAGGGCAGAAACATGGGCAGAGGCCAGTTCAGTGAGCTGGATGAGCAATGTGCCAGAGCCCCCAGCAAGGCAGCTAGATATAGTCCTGCCTGGCTTATCCCAGTAAGCCTTGACCACAAGGCTCAGGATGATCAAGCCTCTTCTTCTCCAAAGAAGAGTAGACACACACCTTGTAGTTGCCTTGTCAGGGAGCCCAGGCCACCTATTTTCAGGTCATTTGCTTTATCAGGATGTGAACTCTAGATGACATAAGTGTATGCACTGTTTCTTTGGGGGAAAAGGAACTCAGCATGCTGAAGTTTAGGATGGCTATTTGGGTACAAAGACTGGCCTCTTCCTCCTCCCGCTCCCACGCATCTGGCCATTCTGTGTTTGCCAGCCTCCTCCATCACAGCAGCATTGTTTCCACTTCAAAAGCCCCACCAAATATAATCCAGCCTGCATGGGCCCTGGTCTACAGCAGAGTGTAAACAGGCAGACCTCCTTCCAGGCAGGGCCAGGAGGCCAATTTGTGAAGACATCCCGGGGATAAGGAATCCTGTCTGAGGGCTAAAGCATCCATGGCTGGAGGGGTGGAACCCCAGAGAAGTCACATTCTCTGAAATGCTGCATTAATTGTTGTTGCTTTTAACACTGGGGCATGAAATATTATAGTTCTGGGTTGAGATTAGACAAGAGTTTGCACATAAAGACCAAACGGAGAAGGCGGGTATACTCAGTGGAGTAGGACCGTGGGACAGAGGGCCAGTAGCTTTACAAAGGTAAAAAGGCAATCAGACACATCACCAGCCCAGCAGAAGAGGGCATATGCAGGGTGCAGAGAACCTCACATATGCCTAATTACAGATTCCTGAATATCTTGCCATTTCTTATTTCTCAGCCAGCCTCCTACTGTGTGCCTGGGATTCCAGCTGCTTGGTGAAGTGAATGAGCATGGGCGTTCAACAGAAAGAAGTAAAATTCAAACTGGATCTAATCCCACTGCTTTAGGACTGTCTGAATCAGCTCTGCTAGGGTTTTTTAGAGGACCATGGGTTACTTCTTCATAGTAAAGGCTGAATCCACTTTTCAAACCATTTGTTTTATGTATATATATTGCTTGGGGAGAGGAATCAAATTAGGCAAAAAGCAAATATAATAGCACATTTTTAATCTTTCCCAGTGGGTGGATGAAACCTGGACTAACACAGAGAGAATATTAAGATGCTCAGAGTATTACTGGAGATTTCTGCACACTGCCGTTCCACTGCATGCATCTTCTGCAAGACCTTTCTCCCCCAGCCAGCCTCTTTTTCTGCTTCCTGTTTTACTCCTGTTACGTTTTCTTGTTCATAAGTAGGGAAACTAATCTGCTCTAATTGCTTATGTTTTCCCCATCACTAAAAAGAAGTGCCCTGGAACAAACCCCAGATGCTCAGCACTGATTGTATAGTGTGTCTGCCCCAGTAAAAAGGGAGAGAAATCCCTCAATAAACACTCCTAAGGCAGTAGGTGCTAGAAAAGAACTCAGGTCCCATCCCAGCTCTGCTGACTCCTTTGGTATTTTACTGTGCTGCATCACCTCCAGCACTCGCTAGGCTGGGATGTGCAGCCCTCTCCTACTGTGCTCCTCTTACAACTGAGCCCCATGCTCTCCCCCTTTTCTCTTCCCTCCCATGTTGGACAGTACTATGTTTATTTTGGTATTCACTAGAAAAGCCTGCTTTCTGCCAGCTGCAGGGAAAGAGGCTTGGTTGAATGAGAGGGAAGGGGATAAAGAGAGGAAAGCACACAGGTTAAATGGGGGGCAGTGGGTCTCCTAGCCCCAAACATCATCCAAACATTGTGGGCTGCTGTGCCACACTGGCATTCTGAGAGACCGCAGGCAATTTCCAGCTTTCACCCAAATCAGTAGGATTCTGCCCACTTCCTAGAACATTCCTGGAACTGGGGATTGCAGAGGTGCAGTTCTCCAAAGCCATCACGTTCCATGTGGACAGCTGCCACGGCGTTGAGCTCAGGGCTGTGCTCCACTCGGGCTGAGGGCTGGAGCCCAGGACTGCTTCCAAGCTCCTGGCCGCTTCCCCACTCCGCTCGTTTGGTCTGCTGGGGTTAGTCTAAGCATTTCTCCCTCAGTGCTAGGGAGAAAGCACAGAAGTCCCACTTTTTTCCCAATGGGCCACTGCAACATGGCAAATCGGCTTGCAAGCGAGGCACAGCAAGTCTCTTCACAGCTCAGGTAGAGGACAGCCTGCTGTGGCTCAAGGAGCAGCAGCCACAGGTATTGGCACCTTGCAATTACGCTACACAAACTCTGCAGTGGTGCATGCACACGATCAAGATGACTGTTCCTGATCCATCGTGACTTCAGTTTAAATTAACCCTGTCTTTAATAATCCACACAAGGAGAACGCATCCTGTTGCATATATTGGGAATTTGAGAAATATGACAAATGTAAATTACAGCCTGACACATCAAGATGTGTTGTGCATTTCAGTTGCTCTATCAATGTACTTGTAGACACTGCTCCAGTGGTAGAAAATGGATAGATAGCAAATTCATTCTCTGTCAGTTTGGGGTGCAGAAGGACTTGCTGCTTCTATCTAAAGCGTTACAACCTGCTGAAAAAATATAGGGTCAATCTCTCACTTCCTTTGCCACTTCCACATCTCTTGCATTACTGCATTGGATTTCAGCTTCCATTTGAGCAGGCTCTGGCAGGCAGTTTACACTCAGCCACTGCACTGTCTCCTTTTTTTTCCTTAAGTCACGTGATGGGCAATTTCCAGTGTTAACTCTAGGCACCTCTGCTAACCCTGCCTATAAGGCAACATGAGCATTTACCAGCCAGTGATAACCACAACCCTGGGCAGAAGCAGAGCATAATAGAAAATCTGACAACTGTAGCTATCCTTAAGAAAGCAAAGGAGGCTTTAGAAGAACATGAGAGAATAGGGGTCCCTGAAAACCACCCTGACAAAGCAGTGTAATTGCCTTCCTTCACAGAGTAAAAGCTTAGAAGAGACAAAATGCACTGGGAGTCGTGTCTCTCCACTTTATTAGAACATGTGATATGATTCATAGCCTCAGAGAGAAACCAAAGAAATATCTAGCTACTGTAAGATGGATACGAAAGAAATTAAAAGAGTGAACACAGCAGTTAGAGGGAGTCGGGACAATCACACTGCTGGAGGGATCAGAGGATCTCAAGAGTTTCAGGTTCACGTGTGATAGAACAACCAAAATCCAGTTGGGTTTAGCGACTGGCTTGGACATCTCCCAGGAACCTCTGGTTTCCTGCAAGTTGGAAATAAAACAAACTATTCTCATGGTATTTAGCCTCTGTGTTCAGACAAAACTAAGCAGCAAGGGAGCCTGAATTTGCTACTTGCATAGCAAGCGAGCAGAAGTTTTTCACAGCCCAAGAACACTGCATTTCTGGTCAAAGCTTATGCCAGCTTTTGGACTATTTATTCTGATGCAATCTATTCCAGCTACTGTGCTGACAGACTCAGTAATTCCCTAGAAGGAAGGGCTGGAATCAAGCTAAGGCTGACCCACGGAGGCGGTACTAACACAAGAAAAACACAAAACCCCACTGCATTCAGTACAGCTGAGGCATGCCAGAGAAATGGGAGAAGCTGGAGTCCAGGAAGACTGGGTAAGTCATGCCCACTGACCAGGAATATCCCTATGAAAATAAACCTGAAAGTAGCTATTAGCCATGTGGCCAGGACTGCCAGAAACCACCAATTGGCCACATCTTGGCACTGCACAAAGTAGCTGTCAGATCTGGAAGAAGCGATAGCATAAGCAACACATCTCTTCTGCCTGAAGTGTTGCCTTGCTTCCTCCTCAGTTCAAGGTCATCTTTTGATTGACTACTTACACTGGTTTGGTTGGGATAAAGTTAATTTTCTTCATAGTAGCTCACATGTTTTGGATTTCTGACTAAAATAGTGTTGATGATAACACATCAATGTTTTAGTTATTGCTGAACAATGTTTAACCAGCATCAAGGATGGATTTTTTTTTTTTTTTTTTGTATGTGATAACCAGCCAGGAGCACTGCTTGGTTCTTCACTTACCCTGGAATTTCTAAAACACTGAGTCTGTCCAGTTGCACTTCTAATCTCTTAACAGGACACATTTTTAAAGTGGCATGATTTGGGGACTGGGGATAACATCATCTCTGTAAGGCTGGATTTCACTTGGTTGATCTATGACTGTGGCCTTTCTTTTACTTCTAGTATCACTGGTTCTGGTATCAATTGGCTCACAATGTAAAGTTAACACGTGTTGGGTTTGTTCACAGCCTGATGGTCCTGCAGTTTCTCACGTTACATTTTTCTTATGATAAGTCACTCTTCCAAACATCTCCTGCCTGTGATCCATGCTGTGCACACCTGCATACCCCAGAGTTATACAAGCCATTGGCGTTCCTACGTATTTGCAAATGTTGTACTTTGTCTGGCACTATCAGCCACAGCATGATCCATCTGCTATTGACTTTGAGTCACTAATGGTTTTGGTGTCATACCCCTTTTTCCTACTATACTGGAGTTACCCGTCATGTAAACTGGAGCGCTGCCCACTCTTTTGAACCTTTAACGTCCATTGGAGTTTCCTTTGCATCAATTCTAATGACTCTATTAAATGTCTTCCAGCAGTCGCTGTGTCTAAGGTTCAAGCCATCGCTTAAATTTCCTGCCATCGTCCTTCACGGTCCCTAGACTGCAGTTCTGGCAATGCTTCTATCCATTGCCCTTCTTGACCTAGAGCACTGTTCTAAGCTGCTTCTAATTAAACAGAGTTGTGTTTAATTCAGCAATTGCTCAACACCTGACAGGGCTGCTCCATTCCACATCTAGGCTCCAGTTCATCTTCATCATGTTTCATGGGTCACTTCACCCCCTAACGACCTGTTCCCAGCTAGAGGGCACCCGCCCTCCTCAAAGGCCAGCTGCAGGGTGGGAGGCTGCAGGGTAATGTGTCCAGACAGTCCTACAAGATGAGGAAATGGTGCTCCCAAGAGGCTCAGATGAGACACACCTTCAGAAATATGTATGAGCAAGACTAAGGTCATGATATATTGTACACCTTAGCAAAAGGCTGATGAAGGAAATTCTTGGCTCATACTTAAGACATCCTTTCCAAAGTGTTTGTCACTGGCACTCCCATCAACACATATTCAGGGTGGAAAACCTGTCCAACATATAAAACAACACTGCGTCCCCTCTCTGTGTTTGTTGTTACGTTGTTCTGCTTTGGTCTAGCCCTTAAACAATCTCCTCCAGTGAGAGAAGGTTTTATTCAGCTTCTCTTATATATGGAGACCTCTATTCCAAGTACAGTCCAGATCTTTCAGGGGGGAGAACTCATACTTGACTAACTTGCTTGGAAAAAAAGTAAAACCTATAACAGTCTTGGAAATTCTGAAATGCAATCACCACCCACGCACATACACAGACGAACACACACTCTGAACCTCCAATCTGGAGGAAAATAAAGACATTTTGGAAATGGCACTGGCACTTCCCTTGGTGTCTTTAGCAAAAGCACAATTTTATTTGAACCTGGTAAAAAAAACTAAAAAAAAGAAAGAGATCTGAAAAACCAAGAGTAATAGGTACACAAAAATGACCACACTGAAATCCACAAGATCCTCCTACTGATGGTGAACAGATGCCACGGAGCAAGTGCAATCAGACAGATGAAATGCGATGTCTCCTCAGTGCCTCACCCACTATAGCTCTAGAAAGAGTTAAAACCATTCATGGACCCTCTGAATCTGTAGGTTACCCTATTTCCTTACTAAAATGAGAAACAGCCTCATCCCATGCCCCAGCCATGTTTTCAGAGCGGTCACCTCTAAATTGACTAACAGATGCAAGCAAAAACTGCTCAGAAATTATTTTCCAAAGTCTCGGCTAAGGGATAGTTACTAATGGCAAAAAGACACTCAACAGAAATTCATTACTGGCACCACTCTGAATTCCACCAGATTCACATACAGAAGGTTGCAGCAACTTGTAACCACAAAGAACAATCACGTGTCCAAGACACTCTAAACTAAACAAATTTAATGATGCCTCCTGCATGTCCCCAGTGCAAGAAGAACATCTGTTTCCTATGAAGTGGGGAGATATGCTACAATCTAATAGGTTTTGGAAGATTAGAAGGATAATAGAAGGCATTTGCAATTTCTGAGTTTCCTAAAACTTTACATTTTAGACTTCAGGAAGCCTGAAAGGAAGGGGTTGAATTTAAGTATGAATGTGTGCCACGTGCAATAAAATTGGGCTGAACAAAGATCACCAGGAATTACAGAAAAGCAGGAATAATTTACATATCCCTTATCAGTTGGAAAATACTGCATAATCTGGACCTTTCTGACACCATCGTTAGCTTTGATCCAAAGTTTCTGCACAAGGAGAGGTGAGCTCAAATGTCACTCCATGTCTTGGCAATCGCTAGCAGTTCATGAAACATAAAGTGAAGCACGAAACATTGGGAGACTTGCCACCAATTTGTGCAAGCTTGATCTAGGTATCAGTCCCTAACCACAACCTCCAGCAGGAAACATTCAGCCGAAATTTGGAGATGTCCTGGCAACATCCACTCTCATCTCTCCCTAGCTGACTCTTGAGTACTCACATCCCAACATCTCCTATCCTCCCAGATCTGATCACAGAAGTCAAATCTAAAAAAACCTGGCTCCTTGAGAACTCTAGAAGGGGCTCTGTGGGGAACAGATGTCTCACTAACTACAAGGTTATCCCCAGATCCCAGCCCAAACTGCAAGCTGGAGGAGGACACATCTCACTGGATCTCTGGAAGCTAGAAACTCGCACAGACCTGCAGTGCTTGTGGACAGCCGAAACTTGGCTGTAAGGGCAATCGTTCCTGTTGCTTTTGACATGCTGAAGGATCAGAGCTCCTGTGTGTGGGGACAGTCATGCTGTGTGGTCTTATTGGGCTTCCAGCTCTCTTTGGAAGATGGGTGATGTTATGCGGAGAGAAGACCCTTACCTTCCTTAGGGCTCCTTGGACTCTTTGTGCATTTCACTCACCATGATCCTAAGGGTCTTTTCCAACCTAAATGATTCTATGATTCTCCTCATCTTAGAAGAGGAGAAGGAAGCTGGGAATGGAGGAGAGATCAATGAAGTAGCAAACCCAATACAGTGGTGGAGAGCAGACCATGATGAACAGGAACATTAGAATAGACAAAGCCCAGGCAGGCCACCCATATTTGGACCTGGCTGGACTGAGCTGACATATGTAGCAACATTAGGAGAGCAGAGCCAGTCCTGCAGCTTCCAAAAAGTCAAGGAAGTCTGTCAGCTTGTTGGGCTCCCTTCTTCTGCCGGTGGTTGTGTGTGGCACACCCTGGGTCAAACAGCATGTGGGAGCCGAGTGGGGTCCTTGCTCCTTTCCACTGCTTCTCAAGGGTCCCTTTGGCCTCTAAGTGATTGATGCTGCCACTAGAGAAGGGAAAGTTCAGCTCAAAGTATGTCCAGACTGCAGCTGGGTGTTGTCAACTATTTCTCTGCTGAACCCCTTTCCAGAGACATCTGTGCAGGTGAAGTGGGTCCTAACCAGCCGTTAGCTCTGCTTATGCTCTGATGGAACATTCTATGTTCTTCCCATCCATCTTCCACATTTTTCTGCCTTTTAATAAGTAGATGAGCTAATTTCTGCACTAGAAGGAAAAGCCTGGGTGGAAACCTTGCATCAGAGAGCACTGAACAGAGCAGGAGGGATGTGGCGTCATTCTTGCTGGTGCTGGACACTAGTCTGACTTCATGGAGCTGTCCATGTGTTGGAGAAGACTCTGGCTGTGCACTTTTAATTCCTCACTAAATATCAAAACCAGATTAAACAAGCTAAGTCTCATGGCATCCATAAACCTAATCTTGTGAGGGCTGCAGAGTTCTCCCGGTGCCCCAGGCAAGGGGCTCCAGGTCTGCTGAGCCCAGTCTACTACCCAAAATGCACACCAGAAAGAACTGAGTCCCAAGACATTCATCCCCCATCGAGGCTGGGGCAATGTCGCCTTACATTTCCATGTGCTGGGTTCAATTCAGAAAGGAAAGTATGCTACTAAAGCCACACAGCCCTTCTGCTCCTTTTGGGACTGAACCAAAAATGTACCTCCCCTCCCCCTGCATTTCCCCCCGACACACCTTTCCTTCCACTGGAACATAACCCCAAATAAGATGTTGGCCTGACATTAAAGCAAAATGTATAAATATTTTTAAAAAGAGAAGAATTCCTGCCTCTCTAACAGTTTGCTCCAACTAATAGGTTTCAGATGTCTCACATACTTCATTCATTCAGCCCCATTCAGTCTCCTAGGAGCCCCCGCTGTATTTATTAAACACAGCAATTGTGGAATGTTCAGCACTTACAGAATAAAACACACCATTTTTTCTTCAAAAAAAGCATAATTAAAAAGCTTTGTGAGTGACCTAAAACTGTCATTCCAGTTCCAATGCCAGTGCCCACTCCAGAATTCTGCAGCTGTCCCAAATGCTGTGCCACAGCTTAACCCTTTCTGGATTGTGCAAGCCCCCAAGAACACATTTTTTTTTTTTTTCATCCTTAGCAGGATCGTTTCACTGCCTTCCCAGAGCACCTCCTTTCACTGTGTTATTATTCAGCATGTACTTTTGGACACTTGGCTCTCAAATACATCTTGTCTCTGCAGTCTCAGTAACTCTTCCCACTGCTAGATGCAAGAGTCAAGCCCTGAAATCCTGCAGGATGCCAGTGCTAATTTCAGCAGCAAAGAGCTGGAGAACACGAGATCTTTCCTAGAGGAATTCAAATGGAAGCAGACATAATAGACGTTTTTCATTACAATGCTGGCAGTAAGAGCAGAGGAGGATGTCTGGACTAGAAGCATTGTAGAGAGGCAATAGATGAAGTTTGTTTCAGCAAACGTAACCTGCCAGCACTGGGTGACTGGTCAGAACAGTTTGCGGGAGTCTGGCATTGTCCCAGCCCTTCTTTAGGAAGAGACACATGAAAAGCAGATCTTAAAGGGTATATGAAGCTCTGAGGCTGAGAAGATCTGGCAGGAGCCAGCAGCAGAGAAATGGCCTTTGCTTAAGGCCACATCCAGTTTGCATGACCGATGCATTTCTGTCAGGGTCTTGAGAGCAATAATAGAACTTAATGGCCCCCAACCAGCCTCACCTGGGGCCCCTGGGCCAGGAGCTCCTTTTCAGCTCAGTCCTGCCTGAGTTATGTCCAAGGTGAGCCTGTCTCCAGCTCTGTCACTGGTGGTCTGGACTCTGGCGACCATCTCGTCTGGGCCCTGCCCGGACAGTTGTGTTGTCCCTCTCACCTACCAGCTCTCTGTACCTTAGGGGGAAGCCAACCCCCTCCCAAGCAATTTGGAGGTGCAGAGCAGGCAGCCTGAAGGGGCACTGCAAGAACCAGCCCATGGGAAATCTGGTGTCTAGGAGTGAGCATGGCTGGGAGAGAGCAAAGCACTTGGCTGAGACTCACTAGACCTGGGAAGCCACCAGCAGTGACAAGGGGGCTGTAGGCACTGCCCTAGGAAAGACTCATGGCTATACAACTTCCGGCTCTTGCTGTTGTCTTCAGACCCCATGGGACAGAGCAGGATTTTGCCACACCACCACCAAGACCTGGGGAAGGCAATATGTACAAAAGGGTTTAGGAGAGCTGCGATCTCCCCAGTTTGCAAGTTGCTGCCTACGAATGTCCTTGCAGAACTGTGGAAAGTGCCTCTCTGCTGTCCTTCTTTGTGTGACTGGAGGAGACGTCTTCATCCCCTCCGCCTCCCCTTTTATGAGCTCTGATCACCATGTACTGTGCCACTGCTCTGGGCTTTTTTTTCCTGCAGTGGCAGCAGTATTGCAGTAACAACCAGGCCCTAAACAAACACATCATGGGAAGACTGACCTCTTCTCAAAGGTGTTATGATTCATTTTTCACCCTTTTTTGGCTGAAGTGCTCCACATCCATGCCCACATGGGAGACCCCCTAGTTCATGGGAACTGCACTGCTGTCACTGTTTCCACATTACTGCCTGCTTCAAAGACCCCAGAATAAGTCTTGTCCCAGACACACTCCCAAGGGAGTCGTTGGTTTAGAGTCAGGATCCTTGATTATTAGTCCCACTGCAGGAGGTTATACAGGAATAGATGAATACTAGTGTGCTATAAAATGCATCAAATGTGCTGAGAGTCACTGCAGAGCAATCTTAATGCTTCATTACAGCACTCTCTATGGAAAGTACATCTGTCATAGCTCTCTACTTGGGTAGAAGGACAACACCTTGCTCTGATCAATTCCAGGAGTTTCCCATCTTTGCTGTACTTTTCACCATCTAATGGTACAGAAGGCAAAACACCACCGGGAGCCCTGGTTCCTGGAGTACTGCAAATGCTCTGGCTTGCTCCCTGTCCATCTATTCTGTTTTAGCACTGCCTGGTAGCATCATACCAGCAAACCTTTCATTTCCCCTCAGCCAGTCCCCTTCATATCATCTTGGAGTGTTCCTTTTCCTACATTTCACATAACTGTAAGTCAGATCTCACCTAGCCACCGCTTGCAGTCAGCATAAAGGAATTAGCAATCCAGATGATTAATTCTCTGGTGGGTTTGGACCCTTCCAGAGGCACCCATTTCTACTTACACAGAGTAGCTATACACACACAAGTGCCTAGCTAGGACTGGGATATCTCAGGTAGTGCCAGGCATCCTGCTCTTCCCGTCAGTATTCTTACCCCCATCAGACACTATGTCCTTTCTTCAGGGCTTTGCCTATTTGCAAATAACTCCCACTCCAGTGGGAGTTATGGTGTAACCTGAGGCAACTTGGTGTAGCTTTATGTGAGTGTAGCCAACGGCACACACTCACATTAAACTCAATTAGCTCATGCTCTGAAAGGTGGAAGTAGCGCCACTACTCTCTTAAGTGCCACAGAAACTAAGCCCTGGAAGAATAAGCTAGGGCTTAAAGAGGTTAAGAAAGCCATTGAGTGCAACATTGCTCTGAGATCTCTGAGTGACAAGGATGGAAACAGGCAGCTTGTGACCTGTTGCAGATTGCAGGGAAGAAGCAGCAGGAGTCAGGGAGACATTCTTGGGGGAGAGAAGTGGCCTGTGGATACACCAAGGCAGGATCATGGGGCTCAGAAGTATTTTCCTGTGGAGACTGGAGGGTTGGCTCTTTGCAGCTCAAGCCAGAGCAGGGAAGATGTTGCAGACAGCTCACACTGCAGAAAGCTCAGCTCACAGAACACAGTTCTCCAGAGATCTTCTGGGGTTTCCACTGAAATTCAGGGCCGCCTTAGCTTCCCAGAAGAGCACTTGGCAGACAGCTCCAAGGATCTGTTACCACAGAGCATTACAAGTGTCTGTCAGAGCCTCCATGCCTGAGGCTCCAAAAGCTTTAGGGAACCCCAGACTAGCTTAGGGATCTGAGAGTCTAGATTCAAGGATCTGGAACAGGAACCCATGGAGCAACCCAAACTTTCAGCTCCCCACTTCAAAGTTGCTCCATCTTGAATTGTTCCCCAATACTTCAGTGTCAGTCATCTATGTGCTCATGGCATATTTACAGATTTTCTGGAGAGATGCCCAGTCCATGAGCTTGGACCAGTGCCCCAGTCCGAGCATCTGACCATGTATTGGAAAAACCCCTAAGGAAGATTCCTGCCCATTCCTGAAACTTTGTGCCTCTGGGACAACAATACTCCCCCTCCCATTATGGGTTTCGAGCCTGTTTTGTGAGGCTGGCTAAGCATCTGCTGATGATTAAGGGTTTTGTCATTTGGAAAGAGCTGACAATTACCTCTATTAATTCAAACTAGGTCAGGTTTTTCAGCACAAGTTTATGTGATGACTGTTGGCTGGAAATTAGACTTTCAAACCCCAGTGATCACTGGAGAGCAGAATCCACCTCTCCTCTCACATTCAGGAAAAATTTTCCTCCCATAAATAACAGGTCCTGGTCTCACAGTACTTGACCTGTGTGTGTCCCTGACCTCCTGAGTTGAGTTACCAACCATGCTTTTGTACAAACCCTTCAGGTGTTTTGGAGTTTACCTGTAAAATTAGTGGTGAGAATAGATGACAGGCAGTGGGACCCAACAGATGAGCAAAGAGGACACCCTTCTTCATCAGTGGCTAAATACCTGGAGAGATTATGCATAGCCTGGGCAGTCAGGACAGTAGGTTTCTACCCGATTTGCTAAATGACTACATGCATTGGGTCTGGCTCAGATGGAGTTAACTTTCCCCATAGCAGCCCTCATAGTGCTGTGCTTTGTATTTGTAGCTAGAAGGGTGTTGATAACACACCAGTGTTTTGGCTAATGCTGAGCAGTGCTCCCAGGATCAAGGCTATCTCTCCAAGCCCGTCTCAAGGGCCAGGAGGCTGGGGGTGGGCAAGAGGTTGGGAGGGGACACAGCCAGGACAGCTGACCCCAGCTGACCGAAGAGGTGATCCATACCATATGATGTCGTGCTCAGCAGTAAAAGCTAAGTGAAAGAAGGAGAAGGAGGGGGCATTTGTTATTAAGGTGTTTGTCTTCCGAAGCAACTGCTAAGCGTACTGAGGCCCTACTTCCCAAGCAGTGGCTGGATGTTGCCTGCTGATGGAAAGCAGAGGATACACGTCTTTTGTTTCCTTTGCTTCTGTGCACGCCCTTTGTTTTTCTTTATTAAACTGCCTTTATCTCAACCCATGAGTTTTTGATCTTATGTTCTTCCCCCCATCCCACTCAGAAGGAGAGTGATGAAGTGGCTTGGTGGGCACCTGGGGCAAGCCAAGGTCCACCCATCACACTGCAGAAGCTGCAAACGGGTCAGCATTCACCCTCTGAGCACAGGATGTCACGAATACAGGTTTGTGAGTCCTGCTGATTATGTCAATTTACTATGAATGAGTGACTTTACACAGTTTGATTTAGTAGCAGTTAGAATTTACCTGTAGCAAATTGTAGAATTTGATTGTAATATTTGTAATAGCACTCAATCATCAATGATTAATGAAGTGATTAGTCAAAATTGATCAAACCAGTGACTTAGTTACAGATTTGAAGATGGCAAGGTTCACTCTATTACTACATGGAAGCGCATAAAGGAAAATTAAATTACACTGAGTTGGAATGATTCACAAAGAGATCGCATAGGTAGGGGATAAGGAGTATCCTCCCGTTGAGTCACGAGGTTCAGAATAGACCCCCTTGCTTTCTAAACTCCTTCTCAGAGAGGAGTCTAGGTGCGGCTAGGTCCAATCTTAGTCTCAGACGCGGTCAACGGGTTATAGGAATAAGAATGATGCAGCAGTATAAGACTCGCTTTGAAATGAAATCATACATCTACCGACTAAAACTGATTCACACATGCATACACACAAACATGAATAGATACATATAATAGTATACCTGTTAAAAATTCCCCTCGAGTTCAGTGAAATACTCCTGTCTAATGTCTTGGCATTTCTCAACGGGCGAGAGTTATGCCTCGAGGAGTGAAGGATTTCAGCCCAGGCTCCGTTGTCGATCTTCGGCAATGGAGTTCTGGTTGCAGCAGACTTTCGGAGTCTGCTAGTTTTCGCTGACTCTGAGAGACGTTTCGATCAGAGGGAGATGTTGGTGCAGCCCGTGGCAGTCCAGGAGAGCTCAAAGGGCCTCGCTCAGGACTGCCGTTTATAGGATTGTGAGATGATTGACTTTAATCACCAGTAAATTTCCATCTGAGCCACAATTCGGGTCGGCTTGTTGTTGGAATTCCAGCAGCGATGATACCACTCTGTTTCAAGGTTGTCTGGGGTAGCTGTTCTCGTTCCCCTCGTTAGCCATAATATGAAGATCTTGATATGGACAGGGCCGCTCCCTGCTTCAGCCATGTAGGAGTTTCTGGTACAATTAACTGACCAACTTGCTACACAAAAGCTGTGGCCTGGAATTCCTGACATCGTAAAGCAATCGAAGAGAAAGGAAAAAAAAAAAAAAAAGAGGCGGGGGTGGGGATGTACCACCACACAGGAAAATCCTGGAGAGAGTTTTTGCTGCAGCCCTTCACTGGGCAGCCTTTGTTACATGTCATTTATCTGCAAGGAAGTCCTGAACCCCATCATTTCAGACATTCGTATGTCTGAGATGACCACAAATCCCTTTGGGGACAAGCGTGTGTACCATGCAGATGTGGCTACGAAGGCTCTGCGCTGGGACACAGGACATGGACACTCCATTCTAAAGGCAAATCATTTGATTGCACAAAAGAATGCTATCTGTGCAGTGCTCTGTGCATACTCACATCTTCATGTGAAATTCAGTACCCGGGGCCAAAGGAGAATCATTTAGATTTGAAAAGACCTTTAAGATCATCAAGTCCAACCGTTCATCTATGAAAGAATCCATGAAGAATTCATCCATGAAGAATTCATCCATGAAATCAGCATTGTCTCCACAGATAGCACAAACTGGGAAACCTCACGGTTGGGCATCGCTTATGTTTACCTGGGTGATTGGGTCACCTAGGCCTGGAAATCCCAATGCTTTAAAACATGTCTTTGACTCTCCAGGTAGGTCCACCAAAGGATTCAGCACCACAGTGACCCTAAAGGATGTTGCCACCCAAGAGAACTCCCTCTTGCAAGCCCACGCTCCTGACCTGTGTGCAGTGCATGCAGGAGGTGGTGCGTCAGTGTCCTGTGCAGGATGAGCAGCCACGGACGCTGCCAGTAGGAAGAGGTAAGGAGCAGGGTATGTCCCAGTTCAGGTGTTGAAATGAGCTGCAGCGTCACCATCTGGGTCCCTTGGCATTATTATACCTGGCAGTAGCGGCAGGTCCTGCAGAGCTAGTCCTACCTAGTCTCCTTTGGCTGCACTATCCTGACTTGCTGCATGGACAGATCTTCCTGGTATCAAGCACAAACCAGGGAACACTTCCACCCTGCATGTCCTCTCTGCTTCAGGCACCAGCCTCCCACTACCATCATACAGAGCAGGATGGTAGCAGCCAGAGCCCATGCCTGTAGCAGTCCCTCCCCAGGTTGGTCCCACAGGCTGTTTCAATGCTGTAGGATTTGCCTGGCATATGCTGACTGCTCAGCTTCCACCTGCCTTTGAGGCAGGCTATCTGAGGCATTCCTGCTGTGCTTGTTGAGTTACAGGAGAGGTGGTGCCTTCAGAAGCTCTGTACCCTGCCCTGGGAACTGCAAAACAGGTCTAATTCTCCAGAACTAGACAAGGGTGTGAAGGGAATTTCCAGGATGCTGGAGGAATTTCAAGGACAGTTTTCTCATCAAACTTTCCATGTCAGAATTCCCAGCTTGCTTGGAAATGTTGCCTGGGGCCTCAGTTGCAAGGTGAGAGTATGAAGACTGCAGTTTTAACCCCATGTGGGCAAAGGATACCTCATCCCTTTTTCTTGGGGATTTATTGTCCCGGACGGGCTCTTATTTCCCCCGAGCTTGGAACTTCTCTGTATGTGAGCAGTGACCGTTTAACAGTCTGTTCGCCAGTCCTACAGGGACCTTGTCAAACTGCGTGGCTGGCCCCCTTCTCCTGGGAAAAGAACTCCTGCACAGTAGGATGAGGGGATGGATGCTAGGGACAGCACAACAGTATCACAGGGAAGGGTGTTCTTGGTTGTTCCCTCAAAAAGCTATGAGCTTTTAGATGCTTCCAGTGCTCATTCAGGGCTCAACATGCCTGAAAAGCCTCCTCAGAAACCTTCTGCACAGCAGGAAACACTGGAAGGTAGAAATTGTTGAGAAGCTGAAAGACCATTTGGGGCAGTGCCTCTGCCAGGCCCTCTCATCTTCATTCTGTCATTGACTGAGGAAAGGGAGTGATAACCAGGTGCCAGTGCTGAATGTAAGGGAAACTAGTTGAGCCATTTACTAACTGTCGTATGTGTGCAATGTTGATTATCCTGCTTCACTGAAAAGATTTTACTCCATCTTGCTTTCAGACATGAACAAAGTACTTTGCAGAAAAGGTATGGCCATTAACTGATCACAGCGAAGTCTCTGACTATTCCCTCCAAGAACTGTGGCAGCCCCAGAGAAATATATAAAGAGTTCCTTATATACTGACTTCCCTCAAAAAATCAAGCCAGTGATGCCATTGGGCACAACTGCAGGAACAGTCCAGCACAGGTATCTCATATCCTCATCCCAGGCAGTTTTTAGACAGGTTTTTGGCAGTGCTGTCTACAGAGAGGATTCTTTTGAAGGCAGGAGCAAGTCACACATACCCCAACATGGAGCACAACCCCAGTTAATGAGATAGTTAAAATGGTACAAACACAAATGGAAAATATGCTGCACTGAAAGGCCAGTATATTCAAATTCCTTCTCCCTAATTACATGTGATTGCTTTTTGGCAAGCACTCAACCTGCCAGAGCAGTGAGGTTTTACAAACATTCACATAGGCATTAGATCATTGTTTGAATGAGTTATTGGCAGCCCAAATCTGAAGTAAAAACATAGTTTAAAGAAGACCATATTGAACAGGGTGAAGCTGTCTACTTTCGTGTCTCCTGATTGTCTCTGGACACCCATGATCCTTTCTAGCTTCATGCCACTCACATCACAACAGCATTCGTGGGTATGGATTTCGTGCATTTGTGGTGCTCTGACACAGACTTGTCAGCTGCACAAACAACAGGCCACAGATGAATTCCTTTGCCTTATTGTGGAGTGGAAATGGCAGGTTTGAAACATGTGGTGTTCAGGAAGGACACTGTGCACACCCAATACTTGAGATGTCTCAGAGCACAAGCGGCTACAGACAGCAACTATAAGCGCATGCTGACATACCCTGGTGATCTTTGCTGATCTGCCCATACACACTTGCATTATAGCAGTGGTATGACCATACTGACACTTAAGTCTTCCATATTACTAAATATGACAACACACATGTCATCCTACATCACTCACCGCTTTGAGGAGGATGATGGTGCTTTATGGGAAATAACATTGAAATCAAATGTCATCCCTGGGAAAACAGATTTCTCTATATCAGACCTTTCCACACCCAAACATTGCCACACACTCCGAAGGAGGCCTTTCCCTCTGTATTTTAATAGAGACTTTCTGCTTTGCTGTAATGAAACACATCCTTGCCTCTGATGGAACGGTTTGACAACAAGGGATCAAAGTGTCTGAGCTCTGGAGAATTATGTCATCCTCTAGCAAAACCTTTGAGAAAAAGCAGGTGGTAACTCAGCCCCATGGCAAGTGACATGTGGGAACTCGTGCAGAATCCACTGGTCCCTCAGGTCAGTACCAATGCCTTGAGAAAGCCACCTGAGGCAAAAGGACAGAGGACCCACAGAGGAAGGAGACTGCAGATCCAGTGGACTGGACTGAACAGGGTAAGCTGACATTGTACCAGAGCTGGCACCAGAAGAGATTTGTAGTACAAGTCTTGGGCTTGAGCCTTTCTGTTTCCAATGTCCAGCCTGTTCCACTACCAGAGCCTGCTGCTGGGCGCTGCCATCGGGGAATCTCTGCACCACTCAGGAAGAATTAATGCCTGTCATAGAGGTGAGTTTGTTGTCCACAACACTCAGGTGGTGCAGAGCTTGAGGAGAGCCTCTGGCAGCTTGGCTGGTGGATAAAAATGCTCTGAGCTCTGGCAGCTGACCAGCCTGGAGTACTGCATGGTGTGGCTTCCACCCCAGAGGCCCTTGTAGGACACCCTTGCCTTACACATGCTTCCTAAATTAGATCTCCTGAGACTGGCATTGGCTTTTTAAGAGGTGAGCTTGTTAGTAACCAACGTTATCCATTAAACAGGAATCAGCAGCTTTTATTAGACTTCGAAGTGCTGTAAAAGGAAAAGAGGGAGGATACATCATGAACCCACTCACCTCCCCAGTGGAGCCCCTTTGCCTGGCACAGAGGGGTTTTCAGTCAGGCATTTTTGCAGGTTAATGTAATTGTTAAGGTACCTAATGCTGCTAAGTTACATCAAGGCCCAGACTAAACACAGGAACCTTGTAAAGGTGCAAGAAGATAGAGGCAAGGTTTGTAAAGGGCAGCTCCCCAGCGGGCCCCTTCTCCTGAGGCCAAAGAGAAAGAAAAACCCAAGCTGGAAAGGAACTATCTGAGGACTGCCAAGCTCTCCACCCAGGAAAGTCAGGGTATGCAGGCTCCTTTCTCACCAAATCATAGTTTTAGTTACACACTCCCTGTCTGCCACCAGCTGGGTTGCTGGCATACAAAAACCCAGCTAAATCACATTATGACATAGCAGCAAAAAAGCACATGTGCTGTCAGACTGACCCTAGTGATTCCCTTTGTGCATGTCCCTTCCAGAACAGAGACAATCTCTACCTATTGGAAAAGGATCTTGTGAAACTTTGGTCCATGGCTTCATTGACTAAGAGGGCTGGTCTTGTAATTGCGTAAATTCTCACATTCCCAGAGAGCTACCGTTCCAGCTACGGAGATACAATAACCGAGCACACACCCACCGCCTCAGGTCGCTGCCTTGTACTCTGAAAACTCAGCTTCCATAAAGAAATCAATGAATTGGTGCATTTTGGTTACAGAGAAACCTGCAGAAATAGATTTTGAATGTAAATGATGGAGAAACATCTGCAAAAGTTTTGAGAGCTGCCAGGCAACGATAAAAAACTGCCCTGCCAAGGACATTTTTTAGTCAGAATCCAAATTCAAAGATTTCTTATTAAGAAGGTATGAAGAGAAAACAAACAAAAACTACACATGATGTTCTTATGACAGGAACCATCCTGTAAAAGCTCTCATGAATTTGCCATCACATTTTAGAAACAATGCGGAGCTTATGCCGGTTTAAACCGATTTTAGAAAGTAAACCTTGTGTTGCAAGCAATGGCTCTATTAAGATCTGAATAAACAAAAAGCTTAAGGATCTTTTTGAATATTAACTAGTTCCACTCCAGCATCCTGTCAGATATTAGTTATTATCATCATCTTAAAGATATGGAAATTCCGCAGCAAAGCTGATGTCCTTCCTAAGGTCATACACTGATGCAAGTGACAGAGTCGAGAAGAAAAATAATCATTCCTGGCTTTTAATATTAAGCAACTCTGCCTCCCTGAAATAAGCAATATATTTTTTTTTTCCCTCAGACAGCGGAATCCACAAAATGCAAAGAAAATCAAGAGGTGGACTTTTGTCTCCATATGTATATCAATTGTTGCCATTGCAAGACCTTGTAAAGGTGCATTCCTAACCTACACACATTACTGAGCCATTTGTTGCTCTAAACTGCACAGACCTCCCATCCCAGAGACCAGATTTCACTCCATACGCCACAGTATTAGCTCAAAGGCTATGTGGCTTATACAACTGCACCGGGAAAGCCCAGGTGTTCAGCCCAGCCAGTTTGGAGTCTCTTTCAGTGAGCTTTGAATCACCGATGGACACACAATGGCCGATTGTCAGCATGAGGCCAAAGGGAGCTGACTCCTTCCCAGAGAAAAATGCCTTTGCTGTGTGTTTGGAAGGTTACACAGCTGTAAGTCAGACACAGAAGGAGCTGAATCCCTGGAGGGATTATTGCCTCAAACACACATGTGCGGTGGGAAGGAAGCTCTCCTGTGGACTAACATACCATTAACTCCTGCTGGTGGGAGCCCATTCCTATGGCTGGAAGTCCTTTACAGCCTCAAACTGCTGGTTGCTTGTCCTGCAGATAACTTGTGTCTCATCTCTGACCTAGTGACTTGGCCTGGGTGGTATTTATTTTCTCATTTTATAAGAAACAGGCTCTTCTCTGAACTCATTATTGGTGGGAATACTGGTGTGGTGTGAGGATGAGACCCACACTGTACAATATCAAACACTCAAGCGGGAGAACTGGGACTTTGTCCAACTCGTCGTCTATCTTCCCGGGAAAAACTCTGCTCTACACACTCCCAATTCTGCCATCAGCTGGAGCAAGTTGTAACTTCACTACAGGAAATGAACGAGCCCTTCTCCCAAATGCCCTTTAAGGACAGCAAGCACTGCCCAGGCCCAGGAAAAGGCCAGTAAAGGTGCTGGGGCTCTCTGGATGGCAGAAGGACACTGCCCAGACCCCTCCAAATGCTGGCGAAGGGGCCAAGAAAATCTGGAGGCCAGTAGGGCCCTGCCTGAGCCCTGGCAGAGCCCCCAGTGCTCTCTGGAGGTTAGGTTAGATTGAGAGTGAGTGTTGGGACCGTACGGAGGCAAGGCAAAGCTGGAGCCCCAGTGTTTGTGGTGTTGTGAAAGCACTGCCAAGGGACGGTGAGGGCCAGCAAGAGCTTTGGGTGCTGGCACCTTTGGTGTGGGAGAAATCCCTGGACGTTCGCAAGGTCGGCGGCGGGCTCGGGCAAAAACACGACTGAGCGTGCGAGCGATGTCAGGACCGTACGCAGGCAAGGCGAAGCTGGAGCCCCAGTGTTTGTGGTGCTGTGAAAGTGCTGGCAAGAGCTTTTGGTGCTGGCACTTTTGGCGTGGGACAAATCCCCGGACGTTCGCAAGGTCGTCAGCAGGCTCAGGCAAAAAACACCAGCGATGGTGTTTCAGTCATTCAGTCATTCATCCCCTGAGGATATCTGTACATTGTTGGGATGCCTTCTGGAGTTCTGCATTGTGTCCTGGAATCTTCTTCTGTCTCTCTTTCACTCTTGGCACCCTTCTCCCTTCATCACGCCTCCTCCTGAGGCCATCCTCGTACCCCACAGCCCTCTTTTGGCTCTGTCATGTCCTTCTTGCTTCCCGAGAACCTTTCCTGATGCCATCTTTCATCTCCAGAACACTCATGTTGTCCTCTATTCTAGCTAGGATACCTCTGTTCAGTCCCTGGTCCCCCTGAGGACATCTGTAGTCTGTTCAAATCCCCTCTAGACTTCTTCATCGTGTCCTCTAGCCTTCTTTTTTCTGTCCTTCTCTGAACCCCTCTGCTACTGTCCCGATGCCTCCGGAGGCATTAGATGTTCCCCGCAGCATGCTTTTAGATCCATAAGCCCCTTTGGACTCATTTTGTTGCAATCGCACCTCTCCCAAGATCTCTGTTCCCAAAACAAGAGCATTCTTTTTCTTCTCTATGCCATCTAGGTTGCCTCCTGAGACCTTCCTTGTGCTCCACAGCATTTTGGTAGCACTTTACCTCCCTTTCAATCTCCCTTATTCCTCCAAGCCTTTCATGACCCCTTCTGCTCACAGTCACCATGACTCCCGCAACCTTCTTTGTGCCCCACAGCCCTGGTTCAGCTCTGTAGTGAACTTTGATCCTCTCTCGTTACCTCTGAACCCCATCCTTGGGCTTGTTTGTGCCTCAGAGCACTCTTATCGTCCTGTCTGCGATCCACAGTGCCTCCATTTGGCCCCTGGCCTCCCGAGGACATCTGTACTCTGTTCAAATCCCCTCCAGACTTCCTCCTCACATTCCTGAGCCTCCTTTGGTCTCTCTGGCCCATTCAGGACCATTCTAATGGTGTCAGGATGCCTATTGATGCCTTCGAGGTTGCTCTTAGCACACTTTTAGCTTTGTAGCAGACCTCGCACCCCTCTCGTTCCCTCAGAAGACCTCCTGAGTCCCTATCTGTGACCCAGCCCAGTCATTCTGTCCTCTCTTCCCTCTAGCTGTGCCTCTATTCATTCCGTGGCTCTCTGATGACATGTTTACTTAGTTCAGATCCCCTCTGAATTTAATTGTCACGTCTTCAGTCCTTTTTCTGTCTGTCTGGTTTCCTCAGGACATTTTTTCCTCCCAGTCACAATGCCTCTTGAGACCTTTCTTGCGCTCCACATCCATCTTATAGCACTTTGAGCTATAGAGCACTCTTTTGCTCCTCTACGCTCTCTAGGATTTCTGTGGTCAGTCCCCGACCACCCGAGACCATCTGTACTCTGCTGAGATAATCACCCGAGTTCCTCCTTTTTGTCCCAAGCTTTCTTTTGTCCATTACCCTGCCTCAACACGCCTCTCCTCACAGTCACGATGCCTCCCAAGATTTTCCTCATTCTCCACAGCACCCTGTGGCACTTGATCTCCATTTCCATCTTTGTTGTTCCGTCAGAGCCTCCCATCTTTCTTTGCTATGCAGCGCTCCTTTACCTTTCTCTCTGCCATCGAGGATGTCTCCGTTTGGTTCCTCTCTTGCTTGGTCATCTGTAGTTTGCCTCCATGGCCTTCTGAGACTGTGAGGCCTTCATTGCATCTCCAAGCCTTCTTGTCCCAGCCCCAACCTAATTCCTCTGCTCTCTGTAACAATGTCTTCTGAGTCCTTTCTTGTACTCCACAGCACTCTTGTAGCACTTGAGCTCCCTTTTGAATTTTTTTTTTTGGGAGTGCATTTCAGAGCACTCTTATCTTACTCTTTGCTGTTTAGGATGCCTTCATTCAGCCCCCGGCCCCCTGACCATACCTGTACATTGTTGAAATCCCCTTTGGAGTTCCTCATTGTTATCTCTGAGGCTTCTTTGGTCTCTCGGGCCCCCTCAGAACTCGTGCGCTCCCTTTGTCGAGCTCTCACGAGACATCCCCTATGCCTAAGAGCCCCGTTGCAGCTCAGGAGGGTACTTTGCAGTCCTCTTTCCCCCTCAGAACCCTTCCTGAGTCCGCATCTGTTACCCCAGTCGGTCTTTCTGTCCTCTCACCCGTTCAGTGCACCTCCGTTCGGTCCCTGGTGCCCTGAGGACATCGGTACTTTGTTCAATTCCCTTTTGAGGTCATTGCATCCCAGAGACTTGTTTAGTCTCTCCGGCCCCCTCAGGACCTCTCTAATCCCTGTGATGATGCCTCTCGTTCTGTCAAAACATTTGCCAAAGCCATCTTTGTGCTTTACAGTAGCCTGTTTGCTTTCTGTCTTATAGTATGCTTCTATTTGGCAGCTGGTACTCAAAAAATGTCCATTATTAGCTCAGATCTCCTCTTGAGTTTTTCAGAGAAACAGATAACCTACATCTGTTTTCATCAACACATCTCCTAGCACATTTTTTTGTTGTGCTTTGCAGTTTATTTTTCTTCTAGGTACTTTGGTGTTAATTAGGCTGGTTTGTACAGTTTCTGATACATTTCTTGTATTTTCATGGAATTTTTATGTTTTCTTTCTTCTTGGGAATCATCTAGTTCTGCTAAGGGAGTCAGTCGGAGCGACCGTCTGGATGCCTGTGTGTTAGTGGCAATTCATAGCAAGTAATTTACTTGCCAATCCGACATATTTTTGCCAAGGGATTCTTACAGGATCTAATTCCGCTTTGTCATTTGGTCCTATTGAGAACATCGCTTTGGCAGAAGTTAGGTAGCACTTGCGGTAATACTAGACATGAAGCCTAACCCTATAGCATTTTGGTCTTTTTTTGATAGGACGCTAAAGCACATAACTTTCAATAGCAACATTGTTATTGCATTTAACAAGCTGTTTTCCTATATAGCTTAATATAGCATCTATCTTTTTCTATTTATACTCTAGATAAATGAAGTTTAATTTCCTACCCGGTCACGTTGCCGATGCCATAGATGTGGTAAACCAGCAGATATTGTCGTGTCTGGCGAGGGTCGCTTCCTCTCTTTGGCTCTTTGCACACGATTTTCTCGTGGCAGGTAAGGAAACCCCTGTTGCTCCTCCAACAGCCTTATGCCTTCTGGTGTTTTGCCCCTCCCCTCTCCCAGGTGATTGTGGGCAGGGGGGTGGACGGGGCCTGGGGTATTTGAGCCACAGCCTTGGCTCAGGGAGCTTATTCTGTTCCTGGGATGCTTCAGTGTTCTCATGGTTTTTCAGTTAATAGGAGTTTTTGGGCTCTTTTATGTGTTTGGGCAGGTATCTTTTGAGGTTTAAAGAAGCAGAGGTGTTTGTTTGAGGTAAGGGCTTCAGGACCTGTTGATGTTCAGCTTCATATATGATAAAAAGTATACTCATGTTTGGCTTTTTCTTCTTTCTCAGTTAGGTAATTTTGTATCAGGTTTTTAGGGGTGGCCAATTGGTTTAACAATAATTTTTTTTTTTCTAATTGTAAGTACTTTGTGTTTTGCTGGACTTCCTGACTTTGTTCAAGGCATGACTTTGTTAATTAATTGGTTTTGCTGGATACTATGTAAGTGACTGACATTATGTCTTAATAGGACTGTTAGTGAAATGACTTGGTTACAGGGTCAGATAAGCCTTTTCTATGTATCTCTATATAGAGTTTAAGCATTTCTCAGGAAGCAGCAGGGATGTAAGCCATAACATTTTTCAGCACATGGAACAGCTTATTGTTTTTCCCAGTTGCCCATGGACTACTATTTGACTGTTGGAATCTTTATGGTTCACAGCAGATTTTATGTATTTTGTAGGTGTTGGGACTTTGCTTACTTTGCAGGTTTGTGACAGAGCCCAGAGTCTATGGGAAGATACAAGATGGGAGGTGGTCACAGCATGCGGGATAAGGATTGGAAGAACAGCTCCTGAGGAGCAGTTGGTAAAAGGGGTTCAGGGGTACAAATACAGGGCAGGAGCCATCCTCCTTTCTTGACAGTGCAGGAGAGGAGAAGGGGTTTCTAAAGTGTTGGGGCTGGGGGATAGTTGAGAAAGGAAGGTGGGTTCATCAGCATTTCTCAGATGAGTTTTGCAGTTAGTTTTGGGTGTCAGTGAGGCCTGTTCTACTTCAGTCTCACCATGGCCGATGGGAGGTGTGACCACATTCAGGTGAGACCTGGTGTGAGCTGTCTGGGCCTCTGTGTAGCTTCACATAGGTCTCAATGTTGGATGAGGCTCATCTTGGAAAGCATTAGGTGCATTAAGGTACACTAAGATATATTCTTCAGAACTGAGGTTTATGTTTCTCTGTACCTTTTAGTTATTTCATTTCCTGATTTAATTTTTGTGTTGATCTCTTCACTGTTAGTCCCTGTGTCATAGTCATTGTTGCTTAGAGGCATTAACTAGGCACGTTTTCTCTGTGCAGGCTTGTGTCACTGTCTTACCTGGTATTTCTCTAAGATGCATCTTAAGTGCCCTTGTAACAGTCTCTCCAGCCAGGGGTTTGTCTCTTATTGCAGTCCTGGGCATGTGAGCTTTTTCTATTACTCTGACATTCTTTTTTCTCTAAGCGCCCCATGAGGTCTGTTCTAGTGTCAGTAGTGGTAGTTATGTTCTATGGTCCTTGTTCCTCTATTGTGTTTTTATTGTCAGTTTTTGTAGTTGTAAGGTGTCTATCTTAGATCTTGGAGCCAGTGTGTCACGCCATGGTGATTTTTCTGTCAGATGACAGGCTCTGTAATTCCATAAGGGGCCTTGTAGGTAATTAGGGCTTTTGGTTGAAGAGTGTGTCTCTGGTTTTGCAGGTCCTTTGGGAGCTGCCTTTGGAAATGGGTGAGCCTGTGAGGTGAGCTGTGTAGTAGAGATGAGGAGCAGGGGGTGGGTGATTTATTGTGAGAGCAATGCTAGTTTTGTCTTTTGATATCCTAGGCACCTCAAGCGACAACAGCAATGGTGTCCAACTCTGGAATCAGTGCAGAGCAGGTGACCAGAGGTCCAAGGTGCATCTGAGGTGTGAGATGTTGCAGCAAAGGTCTGTACTGGCTGATGTGATGCTGACTGCTGGCATTGTTGTCTGTGGATTGGGTTTTGGTTTGGTGTGTTTTTTTGTTTTTTCTGTGGTTTTTTTTGGCAGAGGATGAAGAGGAACCTTGTGACTACCAGATTAATTCCATGGATTGAGTGTTGTTTTTCTTGTTGAGGATCAATTCAGGCTCTTGGTTGTTTGAGCGCTAAGTTGAAGCATGGGTGCTGGAGAGGGGTCTGTGGAGGGAGGGGATGAGGTTGGCAGTTGCAGGAAGGGGTTTCAAATACAGCATAGGGGAGAGGACTGTCCAGGAATGGTCCCCTTTGGGCAGGGAAAGCGAGTGGGTTATTCTTCAGCATGAAGCTAATGTGTAGGGCAGGGCAGTTCAACCTGTCTGTCATGTTGTTTATATAGTATGTCTTCTGTGTTGAAGACTTTACTTAGCTCTCAATGTTCTTTTTGCACTCAAGGAGCGTGGCATGTGCCTTGGTCACTGTCCTAGGGTCTTGAATGCCTGTAGTGATTGGCATAATGCCAATCAGGTGCTTCTTTTTGCAAGCATGGATCCATGTTGCATCTCAGAAGTTTCTGGATGGTCCTCTTCTGCAGTGCTGTTGCAGGCTGTGTGAGTGGCTCTGCTGTACAGTTGTGCCTTTTTGCCAACTTGGCTTTTTTCCTTGCACTGTTACCTACATAGGTCTTGAAGCCAGGCTTCTTGCATATCAGTCTTCTCAGTTTTGCAAGTAATGTCTTGTCATGGGCTGTGATATTATACTTTTTTTCTGGGGTGTCCATAGAGCCTCCTCGTGTCACAGTCCCACAGGTCTTCTTGTGCCACAGCATCTTCTGTCTGGGTGTTGTTCCTCTGGCCGAGAGTGTTTTTTCTTGTCTTTGATGCCTGTTGTTTGCAGGGTTCCATGTGGAGTTGATCTGTGCTTCTGTGTGTTTGGCTTAGAGCCTCCCTGCCTGGGAGTGTCTAGTCAAGGTAGATGGAATAGTGATTGGAGCCTATGGTTAATAGGTTGATATGCCTGGACTATTGAGGCTAAGGTTGTACAGTTATCTGGGATGCAGTAGTCACTAGTAGGTTGTGCAGATAGCTTGTTTTAATGGGGATGTGCAGGGCTATGCGGGAGGGTCTGTTCAGGGGTAGCGAAGCAGATTGCATCTCAAGGTGTTAAGGCTTTTTATGTGGTGGGCTTAAAGCTTTGGGGGGTGTGTGTGGTTTTCATGTTAGTGTTTTGGGTTTTTTTTCTGGTAGGCTGTAGCTGGTGTCTCAATGGTATTTCCAATTGGGAAGAAACCCTCTGGAATTGATAAGGTATCAGTCTGCATCATGGTGGATTCTTGGATAATACTGGTTTTGCAGATGCAGAGGGATGACCAGCCTACCAAAGGGTGATGTAGGACAGCCGAGCGGAGTGGTGTAAGAAGGTGGGTCGGTGCATTGTATTAGAGGGAAGATGTGACTAGTGGCTATATGACTTTACTATGGATGGTACTTTTTTTTTATTTGATGGTCTGAAGGGAGGAGTGACATGGGATATGGGCACCAGAGCTGTTTTGGGCAAGGTGATCGGTGGGCTGAAGTAGTGGCTATTTCTGAGGGGTTGTATTGCTGCTTGAACTTAAAATTATCCCTTGTTGTTTGGGTCTTACAGGTGGTGTGCTATTGTCATTGTGGCACCCTGACAGCAGCAGATGAAGTGCAGGCAACCAGCCAGGGTGAAGCAGCAGGGCCAGGGATAGGTGTGGACAGGCTCTCCTTTTAGGTAATACTTCAGCATGTGCCTTTTCGCTTGGGTTTTTGCAGGTGCCCCAAGCATGCTCAGAGGGGTGAGGCTGCAGGCTGACAAGATGGCTGAGGAGGTGCACCTGTCTTTGCATTTAACAGCAAAGCATTATGTGGCAGCTTGGTTGAAGTATTTCTCTTTTGGTTTTGCAGGTTCAATGGGGGCTGCCTTTGCAATTGGATGAGTGTTTGACATGAGCTGGTGTCCTGGTTTTGGCTGGGATAGAGTTAATTTTCTTCCTAGTAGCAGGCACAGTGCTGTGTTTTGGATTTAGTAGGAGAAGAATGTTGATAACACACTGATGTTTTTAGTTGTTGCTAAGTACTGCTTATGCTAGTCAAGGACTTTTCAGCTTCCCATGCTCTGCCAGGTACATAAGAAACTGGGAGGGGACACAGCCAGAATAGTTCATCCAAACTGACCCAAGGGCTATTCCATACCAATGACATCATGCTCAGTATATAAACTGGGGGCGGTGGGTGGGGGGGGTGGTGGTGGTGGTGTTGGCCGGGGAGCAGCGATCACTGCTTGGGAACTGTCTGGGTATCAGTTGGTGGGTGGTGAGCAATTGCATTGTGCATCACTTGCTTTGTATGTTATTATTATTATCATTATTGTATTGTTATTATCATTACTATTTTACTTTATTTCAATTATTAAACTGTTCTTATCTCACCCCAGGAGTGTTTCTCACTCTTACTCCTCTGATTCTCTCCCCCATCCCATCGGGGTAGGGGGAGTGAGTGAGCGGCTGTGTGGTGCTTAGTTGCTGGCTGGGGCTAAACCATGACAGCTGGGTAGCAGAGAGGAAGAGCATGGGGCCAGTGATTTTTCTCACAAGTGGAAAGGTGATTTTTCTGTCTTTTGGTATCCTAGGTGCCTCAAGTGGACCACAGCAGCAGCGTCAGAGTCTGGAATTGGCACAGAGCAGGCAAGCGGGACCATCCTGGTGTGTCTGAGGTGGGAGATGTTGCGGGAAGGTCCATATTGGCTTATGCGATGCTGACTGCTGGTGGTGTGGTCTGTGGATTGGTTTTTGGTTTGGGTTTGTTAGGTTGTTGGGTTTTCTTTTGCAGATGATGAAGAGGACCCTGGCGACTGCAGGATCCATCCTGTGGGCTGAGTGTGATTTACCTTGTTGAGGATGGATACAGGCTCCTGGCCCCCTGAAAGCTAAGTTGAAGACTGGGTGCTGGAGAAGGGTCTGTGGAGGGAAGGGGACAAGGGTGGCAGTTGCAGGAAGGGGCTTTTAAAGGCAGTGTAGGGGAGGGGGCTGTCCAGGAAGGGAACCTGTTGGACATCTGCTGTGGATTACCCCGGGCAGACCCCCTGGCGTAGGTCATCCCCATGTGTGTCCCCCCGTGCACCTTTTCACCAGCACGTACCCCTCTGTCTGTCCGTGTCCTCCTCCTCCCCATCCCCCTCTGTGAGTCTCCCTGCCCTCCTGAATGCTTTCCACCCAAGCATCCCCCTGCACAAGGTTTTCCCCCAGGTGAGTTATTTTTCCCCAGGGAGGTGCCCCCACCTCCACCCCACCATATTGGGCACTGCCCCCCATAATCCCTCTGCTTCTGGGCCCTCAGGGCTCTGCTTGCAGCCCCCCAGACACTTCCCTGCACCCCGCTCCCAGCCCCGTCTCCCTCCTCCACTGTTTTGGATTTGTGCTGGGAACAGCGTTGATGACACGCTGGTGTCTTAGTGACTGCTGAGCAGTGTTTCCACAGAGTCGAGGCTTTTTCAGCTCCTTGTAACGCCCTGCCGCCGAGCGGGCTGGGGAGCACGAGGGGTTGGGAGGGGACACGGGTGGGACAGCTGACCCCAGCTGACTAAAGGGCCGTTCTGGACTATACAATGTTGTGTTCTTAGCTAATGGACAAGCCCTGCACAGGAAGCCTTCCTTGTGTGTAGGCGGGATGAGGAGAGCAGAGTTCCGATAGCACGGAGGTGAGGACAGGCGCAAAGAAAACAGCGAAGCCCAGGCCTCCCCAGTGTGTTGCTCATTCGCATCTGGTCTGCTTTGGTGTGCTGTTTCCCGATGAACCTATCTGCCCCTCTGACACAAAGCAGCTTTTGTCTCTTCTCACCTGCCTTGAGGATGCCATGTGTGTTGCTGCTTTTTGTTTGGTTTAACCTTTCCGCAGCATCTGTGGACTCGCTGCTCCTGCTCTCGCGATGCAGCTTCTACATGCAGAGCAGTAGAGCAATGGCGGGGGCTTACTGCAAAGGGGAAAAAGAAAACCCGTTAGCGGTTCCTTGTGCTGCTTCTGCTTCCAAGGTAATGGGGTGTAGGGGGCACGGACAGAAAGAGCGCCCAGGCTTTCGGAGCAGCCGGATGCTGCTCGGGGCTGCCACAGTCGAGCCCTGGGATGCTTCTGGCAGCGGAAGCAGCACACACCGTGCCGCATGGGCCGCGAGTGGGAAGCGGGCAGAGCAATGCAAGCCCTGCTCTTGGGCCCCCCGCAGTCAGTAGCTGCCGCCTTTGGGTGGTCTAAACGGGGCTGAGGTAGCAGCCATTTCTCATTCTGAGAATAATCAGGAAAGAATTTTGAAGATGGTGCAGGCCCGCACCTCCGTCCCCGCGCATGCGCTTTGCTGCCACGTGACCGAGATGCAGGCCTGGCGCTCCGCACGGCGCATGCGCACTGGCGCACTTTCCCACGCTCGCTGCTGCCACCCTGTGACCGAAATGCGGAACTGCAGCTCGGCAGCCGCGCATGCGCATTGCCGTGCTCGGTGCTGCCACCCGGTGAGAAAAATGCGGTACTGCAGCCCCAGCCCCGCTCGTGCGCGGGGGCGAGCTTTGCCGCGCTCGCTGCTGCCACCCCGTGACCAAAAATGGGCACTGCAGCCCCAGCCTTTCTCCGTCTCTCTCTGGCCAGCGCTCTGCCCCTGTTCGTGAATTCCTCGCTCTCCGCCCTGTAGCCTGTCGCTTTTGTCCTTTGTCCATCTCACTGTCTCTGGCTCCCCGGGGACCCTATTTTAGAATTGCCACCCCTCTTCTTTCTGTTCGTATTGCTACCCTTTTTGCTCTCCCGCTATTTTTTTCTGGCTCTCTGTCCCTATTTCTTAATCTTTCTTCCCTCTCTGCCCTGCAGCGTGTAGCTGTGGGGTTTGGTTTGCATTGTTCCCCCCCAGCCCTGGCCCCTTCCCTCCGTTGTCCGCTGTCCTGGCTCCCTGTCCCTGTTGTTTCATTCCTCCCGCTCTGCCCTGTTCTTGCCGCTGCTGTTTTTTCTTTCCCCATGTCTCTCGGTCCAGCTTCCTGCCCCTGTTCTTCTCTCCTCCCTCTCTGTCATGCTGCCCATCCTGGGTTTCTCCCACATCTCCATCCTGCTCCCCGTCCCTCTTTGTCAGTGTCTGTCCAGCTCCCTCTCCCCCTTTCTGCAGCCTCTCCCTGCTGCTGCTTTCTCTACCTCTGTTGGGCTCCCTTGTCCCCATCCTTCTCTTGCTGTTGCATTCCCTGCCTCGTGCTTTTTCTCTACACCCCTCTGTGCAGTGCCCCGCTCCTCATTTTTGGTGTCCTCCACCTCTGTCTGTTCCCTGCCGAACCGATGAGCGTGGCTCCTGGAACCACTGCTGAGGTGTCCCAGGGGCAGGGGGAGCATCGGGGGCCCCGAGCTCCAGAGCAGACTCGCTCCCGGGCCTTGTTATGTGTGTGTGACTGAATAAACACTCGCCGGCTGCATTTGCGCTCCCTTTGCACCGGGCAAGGGGCTGTGACAGGGCCCAGGGTAGGAGGTGACACGCTGTGGGGGTCAGGCAATGGCCCCCTGTTCCTGCTGGGCTCCAGCTGTGGGCCGGGGCTGGAGGAGCCCCAGGTGCGGGCAGTGAGGCTGATGGCCAGGGCCCCTCCCTGTAAAGGGGTGGCTGCCGGTGGAGGGGCTGGTGCTGCCGGTGCTGCCCTGCCCCGGGGGGCCGTGGAGGGGCCGGTGTGAGGCAAGGGAGGAGCGGAGCGGTCGCCGGGCTGTGGCTGCACCGAGGGAGAAGTGAGCTGGGGGCCGAGCGATGGACCGGGAGGGCGATGGTGACTGCGGGGCTGCCGCGCCGTGTCGTGTCGCAGCTGGCGGCGAGGGGAGCCGGGGCGTGTGGGGGTGCCGCGCCGTGTGCCGGAGCCGGGCGGCGGGGGCTGCCTGAGGAGCGCGGGGCTGCGCCGAGGGCTCGGCAGGGCTCCCGGGGGCGCCGGCGGGCGGGGGGAACGGCGGCGTCCCCGGAAGGGAGAAAGCGGGGCCGGCTGCCTCTCGCGGCGTGCCGGCAGCTGCGGTGCTGGGGAAGGGGCTTGCGGTCGGCCATGTTGTTGCCTGCGCGGAGCATGCCGGGAGCTGTAGTTTTCGCGGCACGGCCCAGTCACGCGGCAGCCTGGTGGCCGAATCGCGGTGCTGCGTCCCGGCGTTCGCCGCGCGGGGTGTGGCCCCTCTGGCGCGCCGTCGGTGTCCGGCGCATGCGCGGTGTGCGGGAGCGGCATGGCGGCGCGGCGGGCGCGATTGCCGGTGGCGGGCGAGGGCCGGGAGCAGCGGCGATGTGATGTGATGTGATGTGATGTGATGTGAGCGAGCCCCTTTGGTGGGTGCAGGGGTGTCTGCTGCCCGCCGGGCTCCCGGGGGTGGCGGGAGGGGAAGCTTCAAAGGTGCCGCTGCGGCAGGCTGCCGGGCAGCTGGGGGCGAGCGGGGTCGGGGCAGCCCCGGGGAGTTCCCCGAGAGAGAGCGGCGGTAGGAGGGAAGGAGGAGGACATGCCGCTGGCGCGGACGGCGGGCACGTCCCCAACTCGCCAGGGCTCCCCCTGAGCGCCCCCCCCGGGCCCACTGAGCCCATGCAGCTGCCCCCAGCTCCAGCACCTGCCCTGAAGCCTGTCCTGTAGCCCTAGATCACCCCCAAGGCCTGTCGCAAAGGCTGGAAGCTGGCCCTCGAACGCCCTGGATTCTCTCTTAATGTAGTACCGATAGCAGCAGTGCAGGGAAGGAGCGGTGTCTGCAGAAGCCCCAGCATAAGGAGGGGCTGTGGCCGGGGGCAGGCTCTGGTAATAATGGCCACTGGTTGTTCTTTCCCCTTCCCAGAGGCTGCACTGAGGACGCGGTTGCCCGTTCCTCCCCTGGAGATGCCGTCGACTGCCCCAGCTTCAGGCTGGCGTGGGTTGTCTGTGCCTGGCCTCGCTCTCCTAGCGGTGTGGGGGCAAAAGGAGATGGGCAGAGCGCTTGCTGGCTGTGGAGGAGAGCTGCCGTGGCTGAAGCTGGTGAGGCCAGAGAAAGGTAAAGCAGCTGAAGAATAAACTAAAGAGGATCCAGCCGGCAGCTGCCTCCCGCTGCAGGCAAGAGAGCGCCTGCCTCTCCGGGTGAGGAAGGATCCCTCCTTGTAGTCGTGGAGCGCACGAGCGAGCGAGGCTACGCGTCTAGGCAGCCTTGTCTCACGAGAGCTATAAGAGACCGGTGTATTCTCTTAGGTGGAGGACAGTCGAGCAACCGGAATTACAGGAGAGGAAGGGAGGAGAGAAGGAGAAGGAAGCATCTGAACTGGCAAATTCTCCTGGCAGCGCTGAGCGCGAGAGCTGCGGTGGGTCCTGGGCCCTGTCTCCCCTCTTGTGCATCCCAGTCCCTTTACCTCTCCTTGCCTCTCTGTTCTTCTCTCCTGCTCCCTCTCCCTGTTTTTTTCATTCTCCTTCTCTGTCATGCAACCGTTGTGTTTTTTCCTTTTCCATCTCTTTGTCCTGATCTGTATCTATCCCTTTTTCCCCTGCAATTGCTCTGACCTGTTCCCTAGTGTCCTCTTCCTCTGCGCCTGTACGTGCCGCTCTGTGTCCCTGCCTTCCTATCTCCCTCCTTCCTTCCTTCTCTTTCTCTCTCCCTCCCCCTTTGTCTTGCTCACTGTCGCTGCTTTTTTTCATTATGTAGCTCACCGTCTGCTTCCTGCCCTAGTTTTTGTTGTCCTCTGTCTCTCTGCAGGGCTCCTAATACCTCTCTTTCTTTCTCCACCCCCCTGTGCTTCTCAAGGTCTTTGTCTTTCTCTCTTATTGTCATTATTCTTGTCTGCCGCTCTGTCTCGCTTCCTATCCCGTCGTTTCTCGCCGTCTTCCTTTGTCCCCCTCCCTGCCCGTATTCACGTTCGTCTCTGTCCTGTTGACCGTCCCAGGTGTCTTTTTTCTCCTCCATGTCCATCCTGCTGCTGCCCTGGTTTCCCCCCCAATGCTGTCCTGCTCTCCGTCCCTTTTTTCTCCGTCTGTCATTCTTTTGTGCTCCCTGTGTCTCTGTGTTTAATTTTTCCATCTCTGTCCTGCAGCCCGGTGCTGGTTCCCTGCCCCCGCTACCCATCCTAGGCCTTTTTCCCTCCATCTCTGTCCTGCTTCCTGGTTCTAATTTTTGCCTGTCTTTCACTTTCTCCTCTTTCTTTTTTCGCCTCCCTTTTTTCTCTCTCTGGATTGCCTTGTCTTGCTCCCTGTCTTTCTCAGACAAGCTATGTCCTGCTCCTTGTCCTTCTTCCCCACCCTCCCCATCTCCTAGCTTTCTTCCTGTCTGCCTTTTTTTCTTTGTCTCTCCTTCTGCCCCGATGTTTCTTTTTCTCTGTCACCGTCTTTGTCCTTCCTTTCTTCTTCCTCTCCTCCACTCCCTCCCATGTCTCTCTCTCCCTCCATCCTGCTCACGGACCCAACTTTTTCTTGCTCCATCTCTCTGCAGGGCCGGCGGGGGCGGAAGCGGCCCTGGGACAAACGCTGCAGCAGGGTCGTTGAGGGGTTTTGGGGCCGAGCCCCTGCCTGGCCGGGGTGAGCAGAGGCAGCCCCGTCCCGTCCCATCCCATCCCCGGCTGCTCCTCGCTGGGGCTGGGCAGCCTCTGCCGCTCTCGGCGCGAGTCGGGCTGAGAAACCTTTGTGAGTTCAAGGACGCTACAGATACTCCACATCAAACCCAGAGAAAAGGCAAATCTGCTACCAGTGCCGAAAAGCTGACGAAAAATTGCAGTTAACGGAGTATGCCTCGTTCCTGCATCGGTCCCTTGGGAGTCACGAATGTTTTCCTTTCAGGTAAAAGAACAAACTTTCATCTAGGATAAACTAAGAGCTGCCTGTTACTTTCGTTAGGGTCAAGTGTTTCTCTTCTGTTTGTTCATACTAGTTTTATGGGCAAGTTGGAAATAGCCTTTTATTTTCCTGTGCATTGCTAAATTTTTAGTAGCATGTGGTGTCGGTGTAGGTAATTTTTGAGCAGCTAGATGCCAGTAGAAGCGTAATGAATGTCACATGATGGAAACCGATGCTTAAACTTGATTTTGGTGTGATTTTTTTTTTTTTGTTTCTTTGTTTGCTTTCATTAGAATGTTGGTGGCGTGTTGTCCTGTGGCTCAGTCCGCATTCTGTTCCATGGAACCTTCGATCTAGGACTTTGAAGTAAAAAAAGTTTGTCCTTCCAACAAAGGACTGGTCATTCATAGGATTGAGGTGTAGACTTGGAGAGTCTCTTAAGTACGTGATCAGAATTGAAGCCAAATTTGGCTTAATGTTGCTGCTGTTTGTCTTCACTTTCATGAATTTCCTCACTGCTCCCTCGTGGTTGGGAGCTCTGAACTGTCATTATTTTTTAGTCTCTAAGACATTTGGGTTCCCCCCTCCCCCCAACCCCAGGAGAGGCTATGTTTGAAAGTTAATTAGCATCCTCACAAACGCGTCGGTCAATACAACTGAATTATGGTTATTAAAACCACAACGATGATAGCAGTCGTAGAGATCTGGGGTACTTTGGAACGTGTATTCGTCACGTGCAGATGTCATCGGGATACAGATCGCCTGCGCTTCATGCTCTGACAAGACAGCATGGTGAGACAGGGATGAGCTCCGAAAGAAAAAAAGATACATGGTCATGGTTTTGGTTTGTTGTTGCTTGGTTTTTGTGTGTTGGGTTTTGATGTTTGGGGGGTTTCAGGGTTTCGTTTTTATTTTTGTTTGTTTGTTTGTTTGGGTTGTTTTGTGTGGTGGTGTGGTTTTTTCTTTTTTTTTTTTTTTAAAAGAGAGTCCAGTGTTGACTGACAGTAACCTGCAGACCTCTGTTGCTGCCTGACCTCTCCTTTTCTTCTCTTTCCCTCCTCTTTCGTGGCTGTAACTTTCATCAGCAACAAGACAATAGATGTATGTGTAAATATATAAAAGTGTAAACATATAATATATATTTGTTTAGATTTACATAAGTGTAAATAGAAAAGATATATAAAAAACATATATATTCCCTGAATATATGAACGTGTGTAGATACGTAAGTGTAAACTGATTCTCCCACGTGGGGACTTTCCCCCGTAGGGCCACACATGCAGAGTGGGAGCTGCCACCACCGCACAAAAACACCCCAAACCCCCTGATTCTGGGTCTGCAATGTGGGGAAAAAAAGAACAAGCTGGGGGGTGGGGGGATGACATGCAACAATTTGGGGCTCCCAGGAAAGCCAAATGCACCTGGATATGTGCAGCTGGAAAGCAAAACAAACAAACAAACAAAAAAAACCCCCACCAAAAAAATGCCAACCAAAAAAAACCCCAAACCCCAAAAGAACCCTTTTTCAAGCATAAAACCAAAAGCAAGAATCACCAATTTTTATGCTGTGGAAAAGTGCTGAAAAACCCCATAACTGAATATTTTTGGAAAAGCAAGGAAATGCCAGTTTTATATAGTGGAAAAGCCAAAAAAAAAAGAGGGGAAAAAAAGAAAAAACAAACCCAACAAAACCCAAACAGACCCCAACCACTCATCTGGGCTAAATTTGGCGTGAAATGCTGGCAGTTTGAGGAGCACCGCTGAGCGTTATCCAGCGTGGATCCGGTGTGGGTCAGTTACGCGGCATGGATCGCCTGCTGCGGGTTGTCGCAGGCGAGTTACCTGCTGTGGATTACCCTGGGCAGACCCCCTGGCGTAGGTCATCCCCACGCGTGTCCCACCGTGCACCTTTTCACCAGCACGTACCCCTCTGTCTGTCCGTGTCCTCCTCCTCCCTGTCCCGCTCTGTGCGTCTCCCTGCCCTCCCGGATGCTTTCCACCCGAGCATCCCCCTGCACGAGGCTTTCCCCCAGGTGAGTTGTTTTTCCCCGGGGACGTGCCCCCGCCTCCGCCCCACCATATTGGGCACAGCCCCCCATAACCCCTCTGCTTCTGGGCCCTCAGGGCGCTGCTTGCGGCCCCCCAGACGCTTCCCCGCACCCCGCTCCCAGCCCCGTCTCCCTCCTCCGCTGTTTGGGATTTGTGCTGGGAACGGCGTTGATGACACGCTGGTGTTCTAGCCACTGCCGAGCAGCGTTTGCACAGAGTCGAGGCTTTTTCGGCTCCTCGTACCGCCCCGCCGCCGAGCGGGCTGGGGGGCACGAGGGGTTGGGAGGGGGCACGGGCGGGACAGCTGACCCCAGCTGACTAAAGGGCCGTTCCGGACTACACGACGTCGTGTTCTCAGCTAATGGACAAGCCCTGCACAGGAAGCCTTCCTCGCGTGTAGGCGGGATGAGGAGAGCAGAGTTTCGACAGCGCAGAGGTGAGGACAGGTGCACAGAGAACAGCGAAGCCCAAGAATCGCCAGCGTGTTGCTCATTCGCATCCGGGTCCTGCAGCGGCAGCCCGGCGCATGCGCTTTGCCGCGCTCTGTGCTGCCACGTGGTGCACGAAATGAGGTCGTGGAGCTCCGGCTCCGCGCATGCGCAGTGGGGCTCGTTCCCGTGGCTCGATGCTGCCACCCGGTGACCAAAATTGGGTACTGCGCCCCCAGCCCCGCTCGATCGCCGAAGGGCGGCGGCGAGTGCCGAAGGGCGGCGGCGGGAATCGCCGGAGAGTGCCGAGAATAGCCGAAGGGTGGCGGCGAGTGCCGAAGAGTGCCGGGAATCGCCGAAGGGCGGCGGCGAGTGCCGAAGAGTGCCGGGAATCGCCGAAGAGTGCCGGGAATCGCCGAAGGGCGGCGGCGAGTGCCGAAGAGTGCCGGGAATCGCCGAAGGGCGGCGGCGATCGCCGAAGAGTGCCGGGAATCGCCGAAGGGCGGCGGGGAGTGGCGGAAGGGTGCCGGGAATCACCGAAGAGCGGCGGCGAGTGCCGAAGAGTGCCGGGAATCGGCGAAGGGCGGTGGCAAGTGCCGGGAATCGCCGAAGGGTGGCGGCGAGTGCCGAAGGGCGCCGGGAATCGCCGAAGGGCGGCGGCGAGTGCCGAAGAGTGCCGGGAATCGCCGAAGAGTGCCGGGAATCGGCGAAGGGCGGCGGCGAGTGCCGAAGAGTGCCGGGAATTAACGCAGGTCGGCGGAGAGTGCCGAAGGGCGCCGGGAATCGCCGAAGGGCGGCGGCGAGTGCCGAAGAGTGCCGGGAATTAACGAAGGGCGGCGGGGAGTGCCGAAGAGTGCCGGGAGTCGCCGAAGGGCGGCGGGGATCGCCGAAGAGTGCCGGGAATTGCCGAAGGGAATGAGGGAGTGCCGAAGGGCGGCGGGAATCGCCGAAGAGTGCTGAATAAACACTCGCCGGCTGCATTTGTGCTCCCTTTGCACTGGGAAGGGGCTGTGACGGGGCCCAAGGTAGGAGGTGACACGCTGTGGGGGTCAGGTGATGGCCCCCCCCCCCCCTCCCGTCGTTCTCTCGCTGTCCCATTCCCTGCCTTGTGCTGTCCCCAGCTGCCACTTTTCACTTCTCTTTTAGTGTCCTGTGCCCTGCTTCTCATTTTTGTCAGTGTACACCTCTGCCCAGCAGTCCATCGCTCTGGGAGCCAGCCGATTGTCCGTCTGTTCCCCGCCGAACCAGCAAGCGTAGCTCCGGGAACAACTGCCGAGGTGTCCCGGGGCAGGGTGAGCGTCGGGGGTCCCGAGCTGCAGAGCAGACTTGCTCCCGGGACCTGTTACGCGTGTGTGACTGAATAAACACTTGCCATCTTCTTCGCCCTCATGGCTGCGACTGCGCTCCCTTTGCACCGGGCAAGGGGCTGTGACAGGGCCCAGGGTAGGAGGTGAAACACTGTGGGGGTCAGGCAATGGCCCCCTGTTCCTGCTGGGCTCCAGCTGTGGGCCGGGGCTGGAGGAGCCCCAGGTGCGGGCAGTGAGGCTGATGGCCAGGGCCCCTCCCTGGAAAGGGGTGGCTGCCGGTGGAGGGGCTGGTGCTGCCCTGCCCCGGGGGGCCGTGGAGGGTCCGGTGTGAGCCATGGGAGGAGCGGAGTGCACCAAGGGAGAAGGTGAGTCGGGGCCAGGCGATCGACTGCTGGGTCTCTGGCAAAGCCCGAGGAGGGCTGCGGTGCCTGCGGGGGGGCGGCCAGGCCAGCAGGGTGCATGTTGCAGGCATGGAGCGGTGGGTTTGGGAGGGTGCTGTGCCGTCAGAGCTGGCGGCGGGGGCTGACCGGAGGTGGAGCCAGGCGGCGGGGGGGCCTGGGGAGCACGGGGCTGTGCTGGGGTCTCTGCAGGGCTTCCGTGCGTGTCGGCGGCTGCGGGGAACGGTGTTCCCGCAAGATGAGAAAACGGGGAAGGCTGCCTCTCGTGGTGTGCCGGGAGCCGTAGTCCCGCGGCACAGGGCTTCCGGTCGTCCGTGTTGGTTCCTCGGAGCACGCAGGGAGCGGTAGTCCTGCAGCACAGGGCTTCTGGTCGTCCATGTTCGTTCCCCAGAGCATGCTGGGAGCGGTAGTCCTGTGGCAAGGAGCTTCCAGGCATCCATGTTGGTCCCTCGGAGCATGCTGGGTGCTGTAGTTCTCTGGCGTAGGGCTTCCAGTCATCTATGTTTGCTTCCCAGAGCATGCCAGCAGCTGTAGTTCTGTGGTGTGGGGCTTCTGGCCATCCATGTTAGGTCCCTGGAGGATGCCGGGAGGTGTACTGATCCTGCAGTCGGCTGCCGGGTGGCCATGATGTGTTTGCCAGTGCATGCTGGGTGGTGTAGTTTTTGCAGAATTTGCTGCAGGGCAGCTGAATTGCCCTGGAGTGCATGCAGTGTGGCATAGTCCCCTCGTGGCATGGGGCTAAAAGGGCGAGGTGGAGCACTTCCTGGCTGTGGACGGGAGGTGCTGTGGCCAGAGACAGGTAAAACAGCTGAAGAATAAAATAAAGAGGAACCAGCCGGCAGCTGCCTCCCACTGCAGGGCAGAGAGAGTCTGCCTCTGCAGGCGAGGAAGGATCCCTCTTTGTGTAGTCATCTAGCAGATCTGATGTCCAGTGTGCACCACAGGGTCTGTATGTGTAACTGGAAAGCACAATGCAGCCCTGTAGCAAGGGTGCATGTTACACTATGGATTTGGGAAGCCTCATATTGTAAGAGTTATAAGGCAGCAATCTATTATCTTAAGTGGATGACAGTCAAGTGTCAGGAGATGCATGGGGCAGGAGAGAGGGAGATTGAGGGAGATGGAGAGAGATATAGACACGTGTCCGAACTGTCAAATTCTTCCACCAGCTTTGAGAGCGGGAGCTGTGGTGAGTCCTGGATCCTTGAGACTGTGTCATTCCTGTTCTGCATCCCGGTCCTTCCCTGTCTTCCCCTTGTTTTTCCCTAAGTGCTGCTGTGTTTCTGTTTCACACCCCCCCCCCCCTTCCCTCTACCTCTCTTTCTCTTGTTCTCCGAGTCCCCCTGTTTCTCTGGTGTTCTGTTTTCTTTTTCTCTATGTGCTTCTGCCCTGTTCCCTGTCTTCCTTTTTTTTCATCCTCTGTCTTGCAGCCTATCGCTATTTTTGTGTTTCTCTGTTTATCTGTCTTCCTCTGCCAATTTTTAAAATTACTCCCTGTCTGACCTTTAGCCTCTTACAATTACCCCCCATGCCCAGTCTTTCTGTCTGGCTCTGTGTTCCTATATTTAAATTCCTCTCTCTCTGTGTCCTGGTTTCGGCTGGGATAGAGTTAATTTTCTTCCTAGTAGCAGGCACAGTGCTGTGTTTTGGATTTAGTAGGAGAAGAATGTTGATAACATGCTGATGTTTTTAGTTGTTGCTAAGTACTGCTTATGCCAGTCAAGGACTTTTCAGCTTTCCATGCTCTGCCAGGCGCACAAGAAAACTGGGAGGGGGCATAGCCAGAATAGTTGATCCAAACTGATCAAAGGGCTATTCCATACCATATGATGTGATGCTCAGTATATAAACTGGGGGGGGGGGGTTAGCCGGGGGGCAGCGATCGCTGCTTGGGAACTGTCTGGGTATCGGTCGGCGGGCGGTGAGCAATTGCATTGGGCATCACTTGCTTTGTATATTATTATCATTATTATATTGTTGTTATTATCATTACTATTTTACTTTATTTCAATTATTAAACTGTTCTTATCTCACCCCAGGAGTGTTTCTCACTCTTACTCCTCTGATTCTCTCCCCCATTCCATCAGGGTAGAGGGAGTGAGCGAGCGGCTGCGTGGTGCTGAGCTGCTGGCTGGGGCTAAACCATGACACTCTGCCAAGTGCTCTAGATATAGTTTTTCTTTCTTAGGTTATCTTGTTCCAGGTCCCTGTCCCTATGTTTTAATTTCTTCCCTCTCTGTCCCTTAGCCCATTTTTGCATTTACTGTTCTCTCTCTGTCTGGCTACCCATGCTGAGTCTTTAATTCCTCTCCCTGCCGCCCCCTTCAACTCACCAATGTTTTTTGGGATTTCTCAGTTTCTCTCTGTCCACCTCAGTGTTGTCTTTTAAAAATCATCTCTCTGCCCTGTGGCCCATCACTATTCTTTGGTTTTCTTCATCTCTTTCTCTGGCCTGTAGCCCATTGCTACTCCCCCGCCCCCGTGCCCCTCTCTCTGTGGTTCCCTGTCCCTCTTTTTCCATCCTCATTCTTTGCCCTGTAGCCCATGGCTGTTGTATTGGGTTTAATGGCAAGGTTTTGTTAGATGGGGTGGGGGTGTGCGTAAGGTCTGCAGGGGTGGGTTCTGTGAGAACATACCACTAGTTGCTCCCGTGTTGGGCACAGCCAGTTCCAGTTGCAAGATGGGTCTGTGGCTGGTCTCGGCTGAGTTCCTCAGCAATCCTGTAATGAATATATAAGAAGGGGAAAAAAGTGCTGCACAGAAGCTGTGATACAGAAAACATGTGTGAAACAGCCCTGCAGACACCAAGGTCAGCAGAGAAGGAGGGGCAGGCTATGGTAAAGATCATGGTGATGCAGGTTGTCCCCCTGCAGCCCGTGGAGGTCCACAGTGGTGCAGGCACGGACCGTGGTCCATGGAGGACCCTCAGTTCCAGCAGGTGGACGTGCCTGAAGGAAGCTGCAACTCCATCGAGGGATTGCGCTGGAGCATGGTACCTGCGGCCCCATGGAGAGGAGCTCACGCTGGAGCGGGGTCCTCGTGGGACCTGTGGCTCCATGGGAGGGACCCTGCCGTGGAGCAGAAGAGTGTGAGGAGAAAGGAGCAGCATAGTCAATGTGCGATGATTTGACCGCAACCCCCACTCCTTGTCCCCCTCATTGCTCGGGGGTAGGATGTAGAGAAGTTACGAGTGAAGATGAGGACAAAAGAGCGGGGTGGGTGGAAGGTATTTCTTTAGATTTGTTCTTATTTGTTATTAACCTAGTCTGCTTTTGATTGACAATAAATTAAATTAATATCCCTGAGTTTAATTTGTTTTGCCTGTGATAGTAATTTGTGAGCGCTCTCTTTATCCTTATCTTGACCTACAAGCTTTTCTGTTCTATTTTCTGTCTCTGTCTTGTCGAGGAGGGGGAGCAATAGAGTGGCTCAGTGGGCATCCGGTGGCTGTTCAATGTCAACCCACTGCAGCTTTTTTATCAGGCTCCCTGTCCCTGTTTTTTTAAGTCCTGCTTACGTTTCTTGTACCCCATGGCTTTTGAAACTTTCTTTTTAGCTCGCTGTCCCTATCTTTTTTTAATTCTTGCATGTATTTCTTAAGCCCAGTTGCTTTTTATTTTTTTTTTTGCTACCTTTCCCTCTCTCTGTCTCCCTGACCTAATTTTAGCTTCTTGCCAGTGTGTGGTGTTCCCCGTCCCTTTTCAGATTTTCCTCCTACATCTCCCTCTATGGGCCTCTGCATCTCTTTTTTAATTCTTGTGTATGATTTTTGTATCCTGTTGCTTTGAAAAATTTTTGTTCTACGTCTATCCATCTCCCTGTCTCTTCTTATTCCTTCCCTCTCTGTCCTCTACCCTGTCACTGTTTACACTTTCTTTCTACTTCTCCCTCTTTCTATGTCCCTATTTGTTAGTTCTCGCATATATTTCTCATACCCTGTCACTTTTTGAAATTTTATTTCTATGTGTACCTTTATCTGGCTCCCTGTTCCTGTTTTTGTAGTTCTTGCCTATGTTTCTTTTCCCCTATCATGCTAAAATTTTTTTCATGTCTTTTGTCTCGTCTCTGTCTTCTTGTCCTGCTCATCCCTTCCACCTCTCTCATGCCCCCCACCTATCTTACGTCTTTCTCCATCTCTCTGTCCCTGATTTTTTTGTGCAATCTCTCTGGTCTCCTTTGGCTATGCAGTTGTCCTGTCTGTCCCCCATGCCCCCCTTATTCATGGCATCCACATATCTATGTGTCTCTGTCCTTTATCCCTCTTTCTTGTTTGGGCACTGAGCATTGCAGCCAACTCGCTTCTGGGATTTCTGAGGTGCATTAATGAATAAACTTTTCCTACCTTCTCTCTGTCCCTGGGCAGGGAGCTGCGGACAGGTGCAGGGGAGGGGCTGGAGTGCCACAGGCTTTGGCAACAGCACCTGTTTCCAATGGCCTCCAGGTGGGGCCGTACCTGGGGCTGCCCCAGGTGCAGCCAGTGAGGCTGAGCATGTGGCCCACCCCTCTGTGCGAAGGGGCTCTGGCTATAAAGGGGGCTGCCTGGGCACACCTGCTGGAGGAAGCTGATGAAGGGGAAGGGGCTGAGGAGGGAATCCCACAGGTAGGTGCCTCCAGCAAGGAACAGCCAGTCCCTGCGGGGAGGAAGGATCCCTCTGAGCCATTCCCAACAGAGCAGATGCCAGCACGCAGTGCTGGGAGCTCGGTGTCTACGTTGATCTAAGCTGCCACGTATCGAGGAAGTCTTGCAGATGAGGAGCATCGAGGTGTTCACTGCGTGCTACTGGATGGGTGAGGGTCAGGCAGGCGGCCCTGCAGAGGAGGAAAGGGGAGAGGCAGAGAGAGAAGCATCGGGATTTCTCTCTGGGTCTCGGAGACCGAAGAAGGTCTCCTGCCGGCACCAGGAGCTGCGGTGAGTCACACGTCCTCTCCTCTGCATCCTGGCCCATTTCTGCCGCTCTTCTCCAGATGCCTGCCTGCCTCCCTTTGTCTCCCTCGTTGCCCATCTACTTACCTGTATGGCTCCCCAAAACTTGTTATTCTTCTGCCAACTCTGCCCAGTACCCCATTGCCTTTTAATTTTTTTCTATGTGTGTCTCTAACTGGCTCCCACTCCCTATTTTTTTAGTTTTTCTGCACTACCTTGTACCCCATTACTTTTAAAATTTCATTTCTCTATCTCCCCCATCTGGCTCCGTAAGCCTATTCTTTAACACTTCCCTTTGCTCTGTACCCCATTGCTTTTCAAACTCTCTTTCTATGCCTCCCTTTTCCTATTTTTAATTTTTTTCTCAGTCTTTCCTTTACCCTGTAGGTTTTAAAATTTTCTTTATACATATTTCTCTCTCGCCAGCTCCCTGGCCTTATTTTTTAATTTTTGCCTATGTGAGTTGTACCCTGTCACTTTTTGAATTCTCTGTTTCTCCCTCTGTCTTCCACCTGTCCCTATTTTAAAAGCCTTTCCTGTACCCTGCTGCTTTCTAGTTTCTATGTATCCCCCATCTGTCTCCCTGTCATTATTTCTTGATATTTTCCTATCTGTTCTGTACCCTGTTGCTTTAAGTTTTCTGTCTCCCTCTACCCGTCTCACTGTCCCTATTATTTAATGCTTCCCCTTAGCCAGGGCAGGGTCTGTCCAGGCGCACCTGCCCGAGGGAGCTGATGAAGGGGAACCGTCCAAGGAGGCAATCCAAGGGGGCCCTGCGGGCTAGGTGCCTGCAGCAAGGCACAGCCAGTGCCCGCAGCAAGGAAGGGCCCCTCCGAGCCATCCCCGCTGGAGCGCACCGCCAGCATGCGGTGCCGGGAGCTCGGCGCCTCCATCGGCCGCACGTGCGAGCCGCCGGGAAGCCTCGTGGTGGAGGCGGCAGCATCCGCCCCTGAGGCGGAGAGAAGAGCTTTGGGGCCACGAAAGCCTCCTGCCGGTGCCAGGAGCCACAGCGAGTTGCGTGTTCTCTCGTGTGCGTCCCGGTCTGTCTGTGCCCCCCTTCCCCAGATGTCTGCACGCCTCCCTGCCCGTACCCACCTCTGTCTCCCTCTCTGCCAGCCCACCTACTGGTCTGGCTCCCAAAAACTTGTTACGCTTCTGCCAGCTCTGCCCTGTACCACCTCACCTATTCATTTTTTTTCTAGGTTTCCCTCTTTGTGGCTCCCAATCCCTATTTTTGAACGATTTCCTGTGTTTTCTGTACCCCATCGCATTTGAATTTCTATTTCTAAATTTCCCTTTCTCTGGTGCCCTGTCCCTACTTTTTACTTCCTCCCTCTGTCCTGTACCCCATTGCTTTAAATGTTTTCTTTCTATGGTTCCTTCTATCCATCTCCCTGTCCCTGGTTTTTTAATATTCCTGTGTTTCTTGTACCTGATCATAGTTAAATTTTCTGTCTACGTTGTCCTCTATCCATCTCCCTGTCCAATGTTTTAATTCTTGTCTATAATTCTTGTACTCAGTTGATTTATAAAATTCCTTCTATGTCTCCGTCTATCCAGCTCCCTTTCTTGATTTTTTTTTTTTAATTCTTCCCTATATTTCTTGTGCCCCATTGCTGTTTAATTTATCTTCCAATAATTCCTTTTCTCTGGCTCCCTTTTCCTAAATTTTAATTCCTCCCTTTCTTCCATATACTCTCTCACACTTTTTAAATTTTCTCCTAATGTTTCCTTCTATTCTCATTCCTGTTCTGATTTTTTTAATTCTTGCCTGTGTTTCTTGTAGCCTGTCGCTTTTGAAATTTTCTTTCCATGTCTACTTTAACCAGTTCACTGTCTTATTTGTTTCTCATCTGTCCTGTACCTCCTTGCTTTTAACATGTTCTTCCTACGTGTCTCTATTTTGCTCCCTATCCTTGTTTTGTAACTTGCTCTTGTCTTTCCTTACTGCCTCCGCTTTTATAATTTTCTTCCTATGTCTCTTTCACCCTACCCTTATTATTAAGTGTTTTTCTTGTCTTTCAGGTGAGACAGGTGAGCCCGCAGCCCCAGGCTCTGTGGTGCCGTGGAAGTGGCGGCAGTGGGCGCCGAGGGCTGGCCACAGCTTTCGGGGCTGGCCCCTTTGGCGTGGGAGAAATCCCCGGACGTTCGCAAGCCCCGTGCCGGCTTCGGGCAAAAAACGGCCCTGAGCGGGCCTCATATGTCGGGGCCTAGGCGGCACAGGTGAGCCCGCAGCCCCAGGCTCTGTGGTGCCGTGGAAGCGGCGGCAGTGGGCGCCGAGGGCTGGCCACAGCTTTCGGGGCTGGCCCCTTTGGCGTGGGAGAAATCGCCGGACGTTCGCAAGCCCCGTGCCGGCTTCGGGCAAAAAACGGCCCCGAGCGGGCCTCATACGTCGGGGCCTAGGCGGCACAGGTGAGCCCGCAGCCCCAGGCTCTGTGGTGCCGTGGAAGCGGCGGCAGTGGGCGCCGAGGGCTGGCCACAGCTTTCGGGGCTGGCCCCTTTGGCGTGGGAGAAATTGCCGGACGTTCGCAAGCCCCGTGCCGGCTTCGGGCAAAAAACGCCCCTAGCGGGCCTCATACGTCGGGGCCTCGGCGGCACAGGTGAGCCCGCAGCCCCAGGCTCTGTGGTGCCGTGGAAGCGGCGGCAGTGGGCGCCGAGGGCTGGCCACAGGTTTCGGGGCTGGCCCCTTTGGCGTGGGAGAAATCGCCGGACGTTCGCAAGCCCCGTGCCGGCTTCGGGCAAAAAACGCCCCCGAGCGGGCCTTATACGTCGGGGCCTAGATGGCACAGGTGAGCCCGCAGCCCCAGGCTTTGTGGTGCCGTGGAAGCAGCGGCAGTGGGCGCCGAGGGCTGGCCACAGGTTTCGGGGCTGGCCCCTTTGGCGTGGGAGAAATCGCCGGACGTTCACAAGCCCCGTGCCGGCCTCGGGGAAAAAACGGCCCCGAGCGGGCCTCATACGTCGGGGCCACGGCGGCACAGGTGAGCCCGCAGCCCCAGGCTCTGTGGTGCCGTGGAAGCGGCGGCAGTGGGCGCCGAGGGCTGGCCACAGCTTTCGGGGCTGGCCCCCTTGGCGTGGGAGAAATCGCCGTATGTTCGCAAGCCCCCTGCCGGCTTCGGGCAAAAAACGCCCCCGAGCGGGCCTCGGACATCGGGGCCTCGGCGGCACAGGTGAGACCGCAGCCCCAGGCTCTGTGGTGCCGTGGAAGCGGCGACAGTGGGCGCCGAGGGCTGGCCACAGCATTCGGGGCTGGCCCCTTTGGCGTGGGAGAAATCGCCGGACGTTCGCAAGCCCCGTGCCGGCTTCGGGCAAAAAACGCCCCCGAGCGGGCCTCATACGTCGGGGCCTAGGTGGCACAGGTGAGCCCGCAGCCCCAGGCTCTGTGGTGCCGTGGAAGCGGCGGCAGTGGGCGCCGAGGGCTGGCCACAGGTTTCGGGGCTGGCCCCTTTGGAGTGGGAGAAATCCCCGGACGTTCGCAAGCCCCGTGCCGGCTTCGGGCAAAAAACGCCCCCGAGCGGGCCTCATACGTCGGGGCCTAGGCGGCACAGGTGAGCCTGCAGCCCCAGGCTCTGTGGTGCCGTGGAAGCGGCGGCAGTGGGCGCCGAGGGCTGGCCACAGCTTTCGGGGCTGGCCCCCTTGGCGTGGGAGAAATCGCCGGACGTTCGCAAGCCCCGTGCCGGCTTCGGGCAAAAAACGCCCCCGAGCGGTCGTCATACGTAGGGGCCTAGGCGGCACAGGTGAGCCCGCAGCCCCAGGCTCTGTGGTGCCGTGGAAGCGGCGGCAGTGGGCGCCGAGGGCTGGCCACAGCTTTCAGGGCTGGCCCCCTTGGCGTGGGAGAAATCCCCGGACGTTCACAAGCCCCGTGCCGGCTTCGGGCAAAAAACGGCCCCGAGCGGGCCTCATACGTCGGGGCCTAGGCGGCACAGGTGAGCCCGCAGCCCCAGGCTCTGTGGTGCCGCGGAAGCGGCGGCAGTGGGTGCCGAGGGGTAGCCACAGCTTTTGGGGCTGTCCCCTTTGGCGTGGGAGAAATCGCCGGACGTTCGCAAGCCCCATGCTGGCTTCGGGCAAAAAGCGGCCTCAAGCGGGCCTCATACGTTGGGGCCTAGGCGGCACAGGTGAGCCCGCAGCCCCAGGCTCTGTGGTGCCGTGGAAGCGGCGGCAGTGGGCGCCGAGGGCTGGCCACAGCTTTCGGGGCTGGCCCCTTTGGCGTGGGAGAAATCGCCGGACGTTCGCAAGCCCCGTGCCGGCTTCGGGCAAAAAACGGCCCCGAGCGGGCCTCATACGTCGGGGCCTAGGCGGCACAGGTGAGCCCGCAGCCCCAGGCTCTGTGGTGCCGTGGAAGCGGCGGCAGTGGACGCCGAGGGCTGGCCACAGCTTTCGGGGCTGGCCCCTTTGGCGTGGGAGAAATCGCCGGACGTTCGCAAGCCCCGTGCCGGCTTCGGGCAAAAAACGCCCCCGAGCGGGCCTCATACGTTGGGGCCTAGGCGGCACAGGTGAGCCCGCAGCCCCAGGCTCTGTGGTGCCGTGGAAGCGGCGGCAGTGGGCGCCGAGGGCTGGCCACAGGTTTCGGGGCTGGCCCCTTTGGCGTGGGAGAAATTGCCGGACGTTCGCAAGCCCCATGCCGGCTTCGGGCAAAAAACGCCCCCGAGCGGGCCTCATACGTCGGGGCCTAGGCGGCACAGGTGAGCCCGCAGCCCCAGGCTCTGTGGTGCCGTGGAAGCGGCGGCAGTGGGCGCCGAGGGCTGGCCACAGCTTTCGGGGCTGTCCCCTTTGGCGTGGGAGAAATCGCTGGACGTTCGCAAGCCCCGTGCCGGCTTCGGGCAAAAAACGCCCCCGAGCGGGCCTCATACGTCGGGGCCTCGGCGGCACAGGTGAGCCCGCAGCCCCAGGGTCTGTGGTGCCGCGGAAGCGGCGGCAGTGGGCGCCGAGGGCCGGCCACAGGTTTCGGGGCTGGCCCCTTTGGCGTGGGAGAAATCCCCGGACGTTCGCAAGCCCCGTGCCGGCTTCGGGCAAAAAACGGCCCCGAGCGGGCCTCATACGTCGGGGCCTAGGCGGCACAGGTGAGCCCGCAGCCCCAGGCTCTGTGGTGCCGTGGAAGCGGCGGCAGTGGGCGCCGAGGGCTGGCCACAGGTTTCGGGGCTGGCCCCTTTGGCGTGGGAGAAATCGCCGGACGTTCGCAAGCCCCGTGCCGGCTTCGGGCAAAAAACGGCCCCGAGCGGGCCTCATACGTCGGGGCCTAGGCGGCACAGGTGAGCCCGCAGCCCCAGGCTCTGTGGTGCCGTGGAAGCGGCGGCAGTGGGCGCCGAGGGCTGGCCACAGGTTTCGGGGCTGGCCCCTTTGGCGTGGGAGAAATGGCCGGACGTTCGCAAGCCCCGTGCCGGCTTCGGGCAAAAAACGCCCCCGAGCGGTCGTCATACGTAGGGGCCTAGGCGGCACAGGTGAGACCGCAGCCCCAGGCTCTGTGGTGCCGTGGAAGTGGCGGCAGTGGGCGCCGAGGGCTGGCCACAGCTTTCGGGGCTGGCCCCTTTGGCGTGGGAGAAATTGCCGGACGTTCGCAAGCCCCGTGCCGGCTTCGGGCAAAAAACGGCCCCCGAGCGGGCCTCATACGTCGGGGCCTCGGCGGCACAGGTGAGCCCGCAGCCCCAGGCTCTGTGGTGCCGTGGAAGGGGCGGCAGTGGGCGCCGAGGGCTGGCCACAGCTTTCGGGGCTGGCCCCTTTGGCGTGGGAGAAATCGCCGGACGTTCGCAAGCCCCGTGCCGGCTTCGGGCAAAAAACGCCGCTGAGCGGGCCTCATACGTCGGGGCCTAGGCGGCACAGGTGAGCCCGCAGCCCCAGGCTCTGTGGTGCCGTGGAAGCGGCGGCAGTGGGCGCCGAGGGCTGGCCACAGCTTTCGGGGCTGGCCCCTTTGGCGTGGGAGAAATCGCCGGACGTTCGCAAGCCCCATGCCGGCTTCGGGCAAAAAACGCCCCCGAGCGGGCCTCATACGTCGGGGCCTAGGCGGCACAGGTGAGCCCGCAGCCCCAGGCTCTGTGGTGCCGTGGAAGCGGCGGCAGTGGGCGCCGAGGGCTGGCCACAGCTTTCGTGGCTGTCCCCTTTGGCGTGGGAGAAATCCCTGGACGTTCGCAAGCCCCGTGCTGTCTTCGGGCAAAAAAATGCCCCCGAGCGGTCGTCATACGTCGGGGCCTAGGCGGCACAGGTGAGCCTGCAGCCCCAGGCTCTGTGGTGCCGTGGAAGCGGCGGCAGTGGGCGCCGAGGGCTGGCCACAGCATTCGGGGCTGGCCCCTTTGGCGTGGGAGAAATCGCCGGACGTTCGCAAGCCCCGTGCCGGCTTCGGGTAAAAAACGCCCCCGAGCGGTCGTCATACGTCGGGGCCTAGGTGGCACAGGTGAGCCCGCAGCCCCAGGCTCTGTGGTGCCGTGGAAGCGGCGGCAGTGGGCGCCGAGGGCTGACCACAGGTTTCGGGGCTGGCCCCTTTGGAGTGGGAGAAATCCCCGGACGTTCGCAAGCCCCGTGCCGGCTTCGGGCAAAAAACGGCCCCGAGCGGGCCTCATACGTCGGGGCCTAGGCGGCACAGGTGAGCCCGCAGCCCCAGGCTCTGTGGTGCCGTGGAAGCGGCGGCAGTGGGCGCCGAGGGCCGGCCACAGCTTTCGGGGCTGGCCCCCTTGGCGTGGGAGAAATCCCCGGACGTTCGCAAGCCCCGTGCCGGCTTCGGGCAAAAAACGGCCCCGAGCGGGCCTCATACGTCGGGGCCTCGGCGGCACAGGTGAGCCCGCAGCCCCAGGCTCTGTGGTGCCGTGGAAGCGGCGGCAGTGGGCGCCGAGGGCTGGCCACAGCTTTCGGGGCTGGCCCCTTTGGCGTGGGAGAAATCGCCGGACGTTCGCAAGCCCCGTGCCGGCTTCGGGCAAAAAACGCCGCTGAGCGGGCCTCATACGTCGGGGCCTAGGCGGCACAGGTGAGCCCGCAGCCCCAGGCTCTGTGGTGCCGTGGAAGCGGCGGCAGTGGGCGCCGAGGGCTGGCCACAGGTTTCGGGGCTGGCCCCTTTGGCGTGGGAGAAATCCCCGGACGTTCGCAAGCCCCATGCCGGCTTCGGGCAAAAAACGGCCCCGAGCGGGCCTCATACGTCGGGGCCTAGGCGGCACAGGTGAGCCCGCAGCCCCAGGCTCTGTGGTGCCGTGGAAGCGGCGGCAGTGGGCGCCGAGGGCTGGCCACAGCTTTCGTGGCTGTCCCCTTTGGCGTGGGAGAAATCCCTGGACGTTCGCAAGCCCCGTGCTGTCTTCGGGCAAAAAAACGCCCCCGAGCGGTCGTCATACTTCGGGGCCTAGGCGGCACAGGTGAGCCTGCAGCCCCAGGCTCTGTGGTGCCGTGGAAGCGGCGGCAGTGGGCGCCGAGGGCTGGCCACAGCATTCGGGGCTGGCCCCTTTGGCGTGGGAGAAATCGCCGGACGTTCGCAAGCCCCGTGCCGGCTTCGGGTAAAAAACGCCCCCGAGCGGTCGTCATACGTCGGGGCCTAGGTGGCACAGGTGAGCCCGCAGCCCCAGGCTCTGTGGTGCCGTGGAAGCGGCGGCAGTGGGCGCCGAGGGCTGACCACAGGTTTCGGGGCTGGCCCCTTTGGAGTGGGAGAAATCCCCGGACGTTCGCAAGCCCCGTGCTGGCTTCGGGCAAAAAACGGCCCCGAGCGGGCCTCATACGTCGGGGCCTCGGCGGCACAGGTGAGCCCGCAGCCCCAGGCTCTGTGGTGCCGTGGAAGCGGCGGCAGTGGGCGCCGAGGGCTGGCCACAGCTTTCGGGGCTGGCCCCTTTGGCGTGGGAGAAATCGCCGGACGTTCGCAAGCCCCGTGCCGGCTTCGGGCAAAAAACGGCCCCGAGCGGGCCTCATACGTGGGGGCCTCGGCGGCACAGGTGAGCCCGCAGCCCCAGGCTCTGTGGTGCCGTGGAAGCGGCGGCAGTGGGCGCCGAGGGCTGGCCACAGCTTTCGGGGCTGGCCCCCTTGGCGTGGGAGAAATCGCCGGACGTTCGCAAGCCCCGTGCCGGCTTCGGGCAAAAAACGCCCCCGAGCGGTCGTCATACGTAGGGGCCTAGGCGGCACAGGTGAGCCCGCAGCCCCAGGCTCTGTGGTGCCGTGGAAGCGGCGGCAGTGGGCGCCGAGGGCTGGCCACAGCTTTCGGGGCTGGCCCGTTTGGCGTGGGAGAAATCCCCGGACGTTCGCAAGCCCCGTGCCGGCTTCGGGCAAAAAACGGCCCCGAGCGGGCCTCATACGTCTGGGCCTAGGCGGCACAGGTGAGCCCGCAGCCCCAGGCTCTGTGGTGCCGCGGAAGCGGCGGCAGTGGGTGCCGAGGGGTAGCCATAGCAATTGGGGCTGTCCCCTTTGGCGTGGGAGAAATCGCCGGACGTTCGCAAGCCCCGTGCCGGCTTCGGGCAAAAAACGGCCTCAAGCGGGCCTCATACGTCGGGGCCTAGGCGGCACAGGTGAGCCCGCAGCCCCAGGCTCTGTGGTGCCGTGGAAGCGGCGGCAGTGGGCGCCGAGGGCTGGCCACAGCTTTCGGGGCTGGCCCCTTTGGCGTGGGAGAAATCCCTGGACGTTCGCAAGCCCCGTGCCGGCTTCGGGCAAAAAACGGCCCCGAGCGGGCCTCATACGTCGGGGCCTAGGCGGCACAGGTGAGCCCGCAGCCCCAGGCTCTGTGGTGCCGTGGAAGCGGCGGCAGTGGGCGCCGAGGGCTGGCCACAGGTTTCGGGGCTGGCCCCTTTGGAGTGGGAGAAATCCCCGGACGTTCGCAAGCCCCGTGCCGGCTTCGGGCAAAAAACGCCCCCGAGCGGGCCTCATACGTCGGGGCCTAGGCGGCACAGGTGAGCCTGCAGCCCCAGGCTCTGTGGTGCCGTGGAAGCGGCGGCAGTGGGCGCCGAGGGCTGGCCACAGCTTTCGGGGCTGGCCCCCTTGGCGTGGGAGAAATCGCCGGACGTTCGCAAGCCCCGTGCCGGCTTCGGGCAAAAAACGCCCCCGAGCGGTCGTCATACGTCGGGGCCTAGGCGGCACAGGTGAGCCCGCAGCCCCAGGCTCTGTGGTGCCGTGGAAGCGGCGGCAGTGGGCGCCGAGGGCTGGCCACAGCTTTCGGGGCTGGCCCGTTTGGCGTGGGAGAAATCCCCGGACGTTCGCAAGCCCCATGCTGGCTTCGGGCAAAAAACGGCCTCAAGCGGGCCTCATACGTTGGGGCCTAGGCGGCACAGGTGAGCCCGCAGCCCCAGGCTCTGTGGTGCCGTGGAAGCGGCGGCAGTGGGCGCCGAGGGCTGGCCACAGGTTTCGGGGCTGGCCCCTTTGGCGTGGGAGAAATCGCCGGACGTTCGCAAGCCCCGTGCCGGCTTCGGGCAAAAAACGCCCCCGAGCGGGCCTCATACGTCGGGGCCTAGGCGGCACAGGTGAGCCCGCAGCCCCAGGCTCTGTGGTGCCGTGGAAGCGGCGGCAGTGGACGCCGAGGGCTGGCCACAGCTTTCGGGGCTGGCCCCCTTGGCGTGGGAGAAATCGCCGGACGTTCGCAAGCCCCGTGCCGGCTTCGGGCAAAAAACGCCCCCGAGCGGGCCTCATACGTTGGGGCCTAGGCGGCACAGGTGAGCCCGCAGCCCCAGGCTCTGTGGTGCCGTGGAAGCGGCGGCAGTGGGCGCCGAGGGCTGGCCACAGGTTTCGGGGCTGGCCCCTTTGGCGTGGGAGAAATTGCTGGACGTTCGCAAGCCCCGTGCCGGCTTCGGGCAAAAAACGCCCCTGAGCGGGCCTCATACGTCGGGGCCTAGGCGGCACAGGTGAGCCCGCAGCCCCAGGCTCTGTGGTGCCGTGGAAGCGGCGGCAGTGGGCGCCGAGGGCTGGCCACAGGTTTCGGGGCTCGCCCCTTTGGCGTGGGAGAAATCGCCGGACGTTCGCAAGCCCCGTGCCGGCTTCGGGCAAAAAACGGCCCCGAGCGGGCCTCATACGTCGGGGCCTAGGCAGCACAGGTGAGCCCGCAGCCCCAGGCTCTGTGGTGCCGTGGAAGCGGCGGCAGTGGGCGCCGAGGGCTGGCCACAGCTTTCGGGGCTGGCCCCCTTGGCGTGGGAGAAATCGCCGGACGTTCGCAAGCCCCGTGCCGGCTTCGGGTAAAAAACGCCCCCGAGCGGGCCTCGGACGTCGGGGCCTCGGCGGCACAGGTGAGCCCGCAGCCCCAGGCTCTGTGGTGCCGTGGAAGCGGCGACAGTGGGCGCCGAGGGCTGGCCACAGGTTTCGGGGCTGGCCCCTTTGGCGTGGGAGAAATCGCCGGACGTTCGCAAGCCCCATGCCGGCTTCGGGCAAAAAACGCCCCCGAGCGGGCCTCATACGTCGGGGCCTAGGCGGCACAGGTGAGCCCGCAGCCCCAGGCTCTGTGGTGCCGTGGAAGCGGCGGCAGTGGGCGCCGAGGGCTGGCCACAGCATTCGGGGCTGTCCCCTTTGGCGTGGGAGAAATCGCCGGACGTTCGCAAGCCCCGTGCCGGCTTCGGGCAAAAAACGGCCCCGAGCGGGCCTCATACGTCGGGGCCTAGGCGGCACAGGTGAGCCCGCAGCCCCAGGCTCTGTGGTGCCGTGGAAGCGGCGGCAGTGGGCGCCGAGGGCTGGCCACAGGTTTCGGGGCTGGCCCCTTTGGCGTGGGAGAAATCCCCGGACGTTCGCAAGCCCCGTGCCGGCTTTGGGCAAAAAACGCCGCTGAGCGGGCCTCATACGTCGGGGCCTAGGCGGCACAGGTGAGCCCGCAGCCCCAGGCTCTGTGGTGCCGTGGAAGCGGCGGCAGTGGGCGCCGAGGGCTGGCCACAGGTTTCGGGGCTGGCCCCTTTGGCGTGGGAGAAATCGCCGGACGTTCGCAAGCCCCATGCCGGCTTCGGGCAAAAAACGCCCCCGAGCGGGCCTCATACGTCGGGGCCTAGGCGGCACAGGTGAGCCCGCAGCCCCAGGCTCTGTGGTGCCGTGGAAGCGGCGGCAGTGGGCGCCGAGGGCTGGCCACAGCTTTCGTGGCTGTCCCCTTTGGCGTGGGAGAAATCCCTGGACGTTCGCAAGCCCCGTGCTGTCTTCGGGCAAAAAAACGCCCCCGAGCGGTCGTCATACGTCGGGGCCTAGGCGGCACAGGTGAGCCTGCAGCCCCAGGCTCTGTGGTGCCGTGGAAGCGGCGGCAGTGGGCGCCGAGGGCTGGCCACAGCATTCGGGGCTGGCCCCTTTGGCGTGGGAGAAATCGCCGGACGTTCGCAAGCCCCGTGCCGGCTTCGGGTAAAAAACGCCCCCGAGCGGTCGTCATACGTCGGGGCCTAGGTGGCACAGGTGAGCCCGCAGCCCCAGGCTCTGTGGTGCCGTGGAAGCGGCGGCAGTGGGCGCCGAGGGCTGGCCACAGCTTTCGGGGCTGGCCTCTTCGGCGTGGGAGAAATCCCCGGACGTTCGCAAGCCCCGTGCCGGCTTCGGGCAAAAAACGGCCCCGAGCGGGCCTCATACGTCGGGGCCTAGGCGGCACAGGTGAGCCCGCAGCCCCAGGCTCTGTGGTGCCGTGGAAGCGGCGGCAGTGGGCGCCGAGGGCTGGCCACAGCTTTCGGGGCTGGCCCCCTTGGCGTGGGAGAAATCGCCGGACGTTCGCAAGCCCCGTGCCGGCTTCGGGCAAAAAACGCCCCCGAGCGGGCCTCATACGTCGGGGCCTAGGCGGCACAGGTGAGCCCGCAGCCCCAGGCTCTGTGGTGCCGTGGAAGCGGCGGCAGTGGGCGCCTAGGGCTGGCCACAGCTTTCAGGGCTGGCCCCTTTGGCGTGGGAGAAATCGCCGGACGTTCGCAAGCCCCGTGCCGGCTTCGGGCAAAAAACAGCCCCGAGTGGGCCTCGGACGTCGGGGCCTCAGCGGCACAGGTGAGCCCGCAGCCCCAGGCTCTGTGGTGCCGTGGAAGCGGCGGCAGTGGGCGCCGAGGGCTGGCCACAGCTTTCGGGGCTGGCCCGTTTGGCATGGGAGAAATCGCCGGACGTTCGCAAGCCCCGTGCCGGCTTCGGGCAAAAAACGGCCTCAAGCGGGCCTCATACGTCGGGGCCTAGGCGGCACAGGTGAGCCCGCAGCCCCAGGCTCTGTGGTGCCGTGGAAGCGGCGGCAGTGGGCGCCGAGGGCTGGCCACAGGTTTCGGGGCTGGCCCCTTTGGCGTGGGAGAAATCCCTGGACGTTCGCAAGCCCCGTGCCGGCTTCGGGCAAAAAACGGCCCCGAGCGGGCCTCATACGTCGGGGCCTAGGCGGCACAGGTGAGCCCGCAGCCCCAGGCTCTGTGGTGCCGTGGAAGCGGCGGCAGTGGGCGCCGAGGGCTGGCCACAGGTTTCGGGGCTGGCCCCTTTGGCGTGGGAGAAATCCCTGGACGTTCGCAAGCCCCGTGCCGGCTTCGGGCAAAAAACGGCCCCGAGCGGGCCTCATACGTCGGGGCCTAGGCGGCACAGGTGAGCCCGCAGCCCCAGGCTCTGTGGTGCCGTGGAAGCGGCGGCAGTGGGCGCCGAGGGCTGGCCACAGGTTTCGGGGCTGGCCCCTTTGGAGTGGGAGAAATCCCCGGACGTTCGCAAGCCCCGTGCCGGCTTCGGGCAAAAAACGCCCCCGAGCGGGCCTCATACGTCGGGGCCTAGGCGGCACAGGTGAGCCTGCAGCCCCAGGCTCTGTGGTGCCGTGGAAGCGGCGGCAGTGGGCGCCGAGGGCTGGCCACAGCTTTCGGGGCTGGCCCCCTTGGCGTGGGAGAAATCGCCGGACGTTCGCAAGCCCCGTGCCGGCTTCGGGCAAAAAACGCCCCCGAGCGGTCGTCATACGTCGGGGCCTAGGCGGCACAGGTGAGCCCGCAGCCCCAGGCTCTGTGGTGCCGTGGAAGCGGCGGCAGTGGGCGCCGAGGGCTGGCCACAGCTTTCGGGGCTGGCCCGTTTGGCGTGGGAGAAATCCCCGGACGTTCGCAAGCCCCGTGCCGGCTTCGGGCAAAAAACGCCCCCGAGCGGGCCTCATACGTCGGGGCCTAGGCGGCACAGGTGAGCCCGCAGCCCCAGGCTCTGTGGTGCCGCGGAAGCGGCGGCAGTGGGTGCCGAGGGCTGGCCACAGCTTTTGGGGCTGGCCCCTTTGGCGTGGGAGAAATCCCCGGACGTTCGCAAGCCCCGTGCCGGCTTTGGGCAAAAAACGCCGCTGAGCGGGCCTCATACGTCGGGGCCTAGGCGGCACAGGTGAGCCCGCAGCCCCAGGCTCTGTGGTGCCGTGGAAGCGGTGGCAGTGGGCGCCGAGGGCTGGCCACAGGTTTCGGGGCTGGCCCCTTTGGCGTGGGAGAAATCGCCGGACGTTCGCAAGCCCCATGCCGGCTTCGGGCAAAAAACGCCCCCGAGCGGGCCTCATACGTCGGGGCCTAGGCGGCACAGGTGAGCCCGCAGCCCCAGGCTCTGTGGTGCCGTGGAAGCGGCGGCAGTGGGCGCCGAGGGCTGGCCACAGCTTTCGTGGCTGTCCCCTTTGGCGTGGGAGAAATCCCTGGACGTTCGCAAGCCCCGTGCTGTCTTCGGGCAAAAAAACGCCCCCGAGCGGTCGTCATACGTCGGGGCCTAGGCGGCACAGGTGAGCCTGCAGCCCCAGGCTCTGTGGTGCCGTGGAAGCGGCGGCAGTGGGCGCCGAGGGCTGGCCACAGCATTCGGGGCTGGCCCCTTTGGCGTGGGAGAAATCGCCGGACGTTCGCAAGCCCCATGCCGGCTTCGGGTAAAAAACGCCCCCGAGCGGTCGTCATACGTCGGGGCCTAGGTGGCACAGGTGAGCCCGCAGCCCCAGGCTCTGTGGTGCCGTGGAAGCGGCGGCAGTGGGCGCCGAGGGCTGACCACAGGTTTCGGGGCTGGCCCCTTTGGAGTGGGAGAAATCCCCGGACGTTCGCAAGCCCCGTGCCGGCTTCGGGCAAAAAACGGCCCCGAGCGGGCCTCATACGTCGGGGCCTAGGCGGCACAGGTGAGCCCGCAGCCCCAGGCTCTGTGGTGCCGTGGAAGCGGCGGCAGTGGGCGCCGAGGGCTGGCCACAGCTTTCGGGGCTGGCCCCTTTGGCGTGGGAGAAATCGCCGGACGTTCGCAAGCCCCGTGCCGGCTTTGGGCAAAAAACGGCCCCGAGCGGGCCTCATACGTGGGGGCCTCGGCGGCACAGGTGAGCCCGCAGCCCCAGGCTCTGTGGTGCCGTGGAAGCGGCGGCAGTGGGCGCCGAGGGCTGGCCACAGCTTTCGGGGCTGGCCCCCTTGGCGTGGGAGAAATCGCCGGACGTTCGCAAGCCCCGTGCCGGCTTCGGGCAAAAAACGCCCCCGAGCGGTCGTCATACGTAGGGGCCTAGGCGGCACAGGTGAGCCCGCAGCCCCAGGCTCTGTGGTGCCGTGGAAGCGGCGGCAGTGGGCGCCTAGGGCTGGCCACAGCTATCGGGGCTGGCCCCTTTGGCGTGGGAGAAATCGCCGGACGTTCGCAAGCCCCGTGCCGGCTTCGGGCAAAAAACAGCCCCGAGCGGGCCTCGGACGTCGGGGCCTCAGCGGCACAGGTGAGCCCGCAGCCCCAGGCTCTGTGGTGCCGTGGAAGCGGCGGCAGTGGGCGCCGAGGGCTGGCCACAGCTTTCGGGGCTGGCCCGTTTGGCGTGGGAGAAATCCCCGGACGTTCGCAAGCCCCGTGCCGGCTTCGGGCAAAAAACGGCCCCGAGCGGGCCTCATACGTCGGGGCCTAGGCGGCACAGGTGAGCCCGCAGCCCCAGGCTCTGTGGTGCCGCGGAAGCGGCGGCAGTGGGTGCCGAGGGGTAGCCACAGCTTTTGGGGCTGTCCCCTTTGGCATGGGAGAAATCGCCGGACGTTCGCAAGCCCCGTGCCGGCTTCGGGCAAAAAACGGCCTCAAGCGGGCCTCATACGTCGGGGCCTAGGCGGCACAGGTGAGCCCGCAGCCCCAGGCTCTGTGGTGCCGTGGAAGCGGCGGCAGTGGGCGCCGAGGGCTGGCCACAGGTTTCGGGGCTGGCCCCTTTGGCGTGGGAGAAATCCCTGGACGTTCGCAAGCCCCGTGCCGGCTTCGGGCAAAAAACGGCCCCGAGCGGGCCTCATACGTCGGGGCCTAGGCGGCACAGGTGAGCCCGCAGCCCCAGGCTCTGTGGTGCCGTGGAAGCGGCGGCAGTGGGCGCCGAGGGCTGGCCACAGCTTTCGTGGCTGTCCCCTTTGGCGTGGGAGAAATCCCTGGACGTTCGCAAGCCCCGTGCTGTCTTCGGGCAAAAAAACGCCCCCGAGCGGTCGTCATACGTCGGGGCCTAGGCGGCACAGGTGAGCCTGCAGCCCCAGGCTCTGTGGTGCCGTGGAAGCGGCGGCAGTGGGCGCCGAGGGCTGGCCACAGCATTCGGGGCTGGCCCCTTTGGCGTGGGAGAAATCGCCGGACGTTCGCAAGCCCCGTGCCGGCTTCGGGTAAAAAACGCCCCCGAGCGGTCGTCATACGTCGGGGCCTAGGTGGCACAGGTGAGCCCGCAGCCCCAGGCTCTGTGGTGCCGTGGAAGCGGCGGCAGTGGGCGCCGAGGGCTGGCCACAGCTTTCGGGGCTGGCCTCTTCGGCGTGGGAGAAATCCCCGGACGTTCGCAAGCCCCGTGCCGGCTTCGGGCAAAAAACGCCCCCGAGCGGGCCTCATACGTCGGGGCCTAGGCGGCACAGGTGAGCCCGCAGCCCCAGGCTCTGTGGTGCCGTGGAAGCGGCGGCAGTGGGCGCCTAGGGCTGGCCACAGCTTTCAGGGCTGGCCCCTTTGGCGTGGGAGAAATCGCCGGACGTTCGCAAGCCCCGTGCCGGCTTCGGGCAAAAAACAGCCCCGAGTGGGCCTCGGACGTCGGGGCCTCAGCGGCACAGGTGAGCCCGCAGCCCCAGGCTCTGTGGTGCCGTGGAAGCGGCGGCAGTGGGCGCCGAGGGCTGGCCACAGCTTTCGGGGCTGGCCCGTTTGGCATGGGAGAAATCGCCGGACGTTCGCAAGCCCCGTGCCGGCTTCGGGCAAAAAACGGCCTCAAGCGGGCCTCATACGTCGGGGCCTAGGCGGCACAGGTGAGCCCGCAGCCCCAGGCTCTGTGGTGCCGTGGAAGCGGCGGCAGTGGGCGCCGAGGGCTGGCCACAGGTTTCGGGGCTGGCCCCTTTGGCGTGGGAGAAATCCCTGGACGTTCGCAAGCCCCGTGCCGGCTTCGGGCAAAAAACGGCCCCGAGCGGGCCTCATACGTCGGGGCCTAGGCGGCACAGGTGAGCCCGCAGCCCCAGGCTCTGTGGTGCCGTGGAAGCGGCGGCAGTGGGCGCCGAGGGCTGGCCACAGGTTTCGGGGCTGGCCCCTTTGGCGTGGGAGAAATCCCTGGACGTTCGCAAGCCCCGTGCCGGCTTCGGGCAAAAAACGGCCCCGAGCGGGCCTCATACGTCGGGGCCTAGGCGGCACAGGTGAGCCCGCAGCCCCAGGCTCTGTGGTGCCGTGGAAGCGGCGGCAGTGGGCGCCGAGGGCTGGCCACAGGTTTCGGGGCTGGCCCCTTTGGAGTGGGAGAAATCCCCGGACGTTCGCAAGCCCCGTGCCGGCTTCGGGCAAAAAACGCCCCCGAGCGGGCCTCATACGTCGGGGCCTAGGCGGCACAGGTGAGCCTGCAGCCCCAGGCTCTGTGGTGCCGTGGAAGCGGCGGCAGTGGGCGCCGAGGGCTGGCCACAGCTTTCGGGGCTGGCCCCCTTGGCGTGGGAGAAATCGCCGGACGTTCGCAAGCCCCGTGCCGGCTTCGGGCAAAAAACGCCCCCGAGCGGTCGTCATACGTAGGGGCCTAGGCGGCACAGGTGAGCCCGCAGCCCCAGGCTCTGTGGTGCCGTGGAAGCGGCGGCAGTGGGCGCCGAGGGCTGGCCACAGCTTTCGGGGCTGGCCCGTTTGGCGTGGGAGAAATCCCCGGACGTTCGCAAGCCCCGTGCCGGCTTCGGGCAAAAAACGCCCCCGAGCGGGCCTCATACGTCGGGGCCTAGGCGGCACAGGTGAGCCCGCAGCCCCAGGCTCTGTGGTGCCGCGGAAGCGGCGGCAGTGGGTGCCGAGGGCTGGCCACAGCTTTTGGGGCTGGCCCCTTTGGCGTGGGAGAAATCCCCGGACGTTCGCAAGCCCCGTGCCGGCTTTGGGCAAAAAACGCCGCTGAGCGGGCCTCATACGTCGGGGCCTAGGCGGCACAGGTGAGCCCGCAGCCCCAGGCTCTGTGGTGCCGTGGAAGCGGTGGCAGTGGGCGCCGAGGGCTGGCCACAGGTTTCGGGGCTGGCCCCTTTGGCGTGGGAGAAATCGCCGGACGTTCGCAAGCCCCATGCCGGCTTCGGGCAAAAAACGCCCCCGAGCGGGCCTCATACGTCGGGGCCTAGGCGGCACAGGTGAGCCCGCAGCCCCAGGCTCTGTGGTGCCGTGGAAGCGGCGGCAGTGGGCGCCGAGGGCTGGCCACAGCTTTCGTGGCTGTCCCCTTTGGCGTGGGAGAAATCCCTGGACGTTCGCAAGCCCCGTGCTGTCTTCGGGCAAAAAAACGCCCCCGAGCGGTCGTCATACGTCGGGGCCTAGGCGGCACAGGTGAGCCTGCAGCCCCAGGCTCTGTGGTGCCGTGGAAGCGGCGGCAGTGGGCGCCGAGGGCTGGCCACAGGTTTCGGGGCTGGCCCCTTTGGCGTGGGAGAAATCCCTGGACGTTCGCAAGCCCCGTGCCGGCTTCGGGCAAAAAACGGCCCCGAGCGGGCCTCATACGTCGGGGCCTAGGCGGCACAGGTGAGCCCGCAGCCCCAGGCTCTGTGGTGCCGTGGAAGCGGCGGCAGTGGGCGCCGAGGGCTGGCCACAGCATTCGGGGCTGGCCCCTTTGGCGTGGGAGAAATCGCCGGACGTTCGCAAGCCCCATGCCGGCTTCGGGTAAAAAACGCCCCCGAGCGGTCGTCATACGTCGGGGCCTAGGCGGCACAGGTGAGCCTGCAGCCCCAGGCTCTGTGGTGCCGTGGAAGCGGCGGCAGTGGGCGCCGAGGGCTGGCCACAGCATTCGGGGCTGGCCCCTTTGGCGTGGGAGAAATCGCCGGACGTTCGCAAGCCCCATGCCGGCTTCGGGTAAAAAACGCCCCCGAGCGGTCGTCATACGTCGGGGCCTAGGTGGCACAGGTGAGCCCGCAGCCCCAGGCTCTGTGGTGCCGTGGAAGCGGCGGCAGTGGGCGCCGAGGGCTGACCACAGGTTTCGGGGCTGGCCCCTTTGGAGTGGGAGAAATCCCCGGACGTTCGCAAGCCCCGTGCCGGCTTCGGGCAAAAAACGGCCCCGAGCGGGCCTCATACGTCGGGGCCTAGGCGGCACAGGTGAGCCCGCAGCCCCAGGCTCTGTGGTGCCGTGGAAGCGGCGGCAGTGGGCGCCGAGGGCTGGCCACAGCTTTCGGGGCTGGCCCCTTTGGCGTGGGAGAAATCGCCGGACGTTCGCAAGCCCCGTGCCGGCTTTGGGCAAAAAACGGCCCCGAGCGGGCCTCATACGTGGGGGCCTCGGCGGCACAGGTGAGCCCGCAGCCCCAGGCTCTGTGGTGCCGTGGAAGCGGCGGCAGTGGGCGCCGAGGGCTGGCCACAGCTTTCGGGGCTGGCCCCCTTGGCGTGGGAGAAATCGCCGGACGTTCGCAAGCCCCGTGCCGGCTTCGGGCAAAAAACGCCCCCGAGCGGTCGTCATACGTAGGGGCCTAGGCGGCACAGGTGAGCCCGCAGCCCCAGGCTCTGTGGTGCCGTGGAAGCGGCGGCAGTGGGCGCCTAGGGCTGGCCACAGCTATCGGGGCTGGCCCCTTTGGCGTGGGAGAAATCGCCGGACGTTCGCAAGCCCCGTGCCGGCTTCGGGCAAAAAACAGCCCCGAGCGGGCCTCGGACGTCGGGGCCTCAGCGGCACAGGTGAGCCCGCAGCCCCAGGCTCTGTGGTGCCGTGGAAGCGGCGGCAGTGGGCGCCGAGGGCTGGCCACAGCTTTCGGGGCTGGCCCGTTTGGCGTGGGAGAAATCCCCGGACGTTCGCAAGCCCCGTGCCGGCTTCGGGCAAAAAACGGCCCCGAGCGGGCCTCATACGTCGGGGCCTAGGCGGCACAGGTGAGCCCGCAGCCCCAGGCTCTGTGGTGCCGCGGAAGCGGCGGCAGTGGGTGCCGAGGGGTAGCCACAGCTTTTGGGGCTGTCCCCTTTGGCATGGGAGAAATCGCCGGACGTTCGCAAGCCCCGTGCCGGCTTCGGGCAAAAAACGGCCTCAAGCGGGCCTCATACGTCGGGGCCTAGGCGGCACAGGTGAGCCCGCAGCCCCAGGCTCTGTGGTGCCGTGGAAGCGGCGGCAGTGGGCGCCGAGGGCTGGCCACAGGTTTCGGGGCTGGCCCCTTTGGCGTGGGAGAAATCCCTGGACGTTCGCAAGCCCCGTGCCGGCTTCGGGCAAAAAACGGCCCCGAGCGGGCCTCATACGTCGGGGCCTAGGCGGCACAGGTGAGCCCGCAGCCCCAGGCTCTGTGGTGCCGTGGAAGCGGCGGCAGTGGGCGCCGAGGGCTGGCCACAGCTTTCGTGGCTGTCCCCTTTGGCGTGGGAGAAATCCCTGGACGTTCGCAAGCCCCGTGCTGTCGTCGGGCAAAAAAACGCCCCCGAGCGGTCGTCATACGTCGGGGCCTAGGCGGCACAGGTGAGCCTGCAGCCCCAGGCTCTGTGGTGCCGTGGAAGCGGCGGCAGTGGGCGCCGAGGGCTGGCCACAGCATTCGGGGCTGGCCCCTTTGGCGTGGGAGAAATCGCCGGACGTTCGCAAGCCCCGTGCCGGCTTCGGGTAAAAAACGCCCCCGAGCGGTCGTCATACGTCGGGGCCTAGGTGGCACAGGTGAGCCCGCAGCCCCAGGCTCTGTGGTGCCGTGGAAGCGGCGGCAGTGGGCGCCGAGGGCTGGCCACAGCTTTCGGGGCTGGCCTCTTCGGCGTGGGAGAAATCCCCGGACGTTCGCAAGCCCCGTGCCGGCTTCGGGCAAAAAACGGCCCCGAGCGGGCCTCATACGTCGGGGCCTAGGCGGCACAGGTGAGCCCGCAGCCCCAGGCTCTGTGGTGCCGTGGAAGCGGCGGCAGTGGGCGCCGAGGGCTGGCCACAGCTTTCGGGGCTGGCCCCCTTGGCGTGGGAGAAATCGCCGGACGTTCGCAAGCCCCGTGCCGGCTTCGGGCAAAAAACGCCCCCGAGCGGGCCTCATACGTCGGGGCCTAGGCGGCACAGGTGAGCCCGCAGCCCCAGGCTCTGTGGTGCCGTGGAAGCGGCGGCAGTGGGCGCCTAGGGCTGGCCACAGCTTTCAGGGCTGGCCCCTTTGGCGTGGGAGAAATCGCCGGACGTTCGCAAGCCCCGTGCCGGCTTCGGGCAAAAAACAGCCCCGAGTGGGCCTCGGACGTCGGGGCCTCAGCGGCACAGGTGAGCCCGCAGCCCCAGGCTCTGTGGTGCCGTGGAAGCGGCGGCAGTGGGCGCCGAGGGCTGGCCACAGCTTTCGGGGCTGGCCCGTTTGGCATGGGAGAAATCGCCGGACGTTCGCAAGCCCCGTGCCGGCTTCGGGCAAAAAACGGCCTCAAGCGGGCCTCATACGTCGGGGCCTAGGCGGCACAGGTGAGCCCGCAGCCCCAGGCTCTGTGGTGCCGTGGAAGCGGCGGCAGTGGGCGCCGAGGGCTGGCCACAGGTTTCGGGGCTGGCCCCTTTGGCGTGGGAGAAATCCCTGGACGTTCGCAAGCCCCGTGCCGGCTTCGGGCAAAAAACGGCCCCGAGCGGGCCTCATACGTCGGGGCCTAGGCGGCACAGGTGAGCCCGCAGCCCCAGGCTCTGTGGTGCCGTGGAAGCGGCGGCAGTGGGCGCCGAGGGCTGGCCACAGGTTTCGGGGCTGGCCCCTTTGGCGTGGGAGAAATCCCTGGACGTTCGCAAGCCCCGTGCCGGCTTCGGGCAAAAAACGGCCCCGAGCGGGCCTCATACGTCGGGGCCTAGGCGGCACAGGTGAGCCCGCAGCCCCAGGCTCTGTGGTGCCGTGGAAGCGGCGGCAGTGGGCGCCGAGGGCTGGCCACAGGTTTCGGGGCTGGCCCCTTTGGAGTGGGAGAAATCCCCGGACGTTCGCAAGCCCCGTGCCGGCTTCGGGCAAAAAACGCCCCCGAGCGGGCCTCATACGTCGGGGCCTAGGCGGCACAGGTGAGCCTGCAGCCCCAGGCTCTGTGGTGCCGTGGAAGCGGCGGCAGTGGGCGCCGAGGGCTGGCCACAGCTTTCGGGGCTGGCCCCCTTGGCGTGGGAGAAATCGCCGGACGTTCGCAAGCCCCGTGCCGGCTTCGGGCAAAAAACGCCCCCGAGCGGTCGTCATACGTCGGGGCCTAGGCGGCACAGGTGAGCCCGCAGCCCCAGGCTCTGTGGTGCCGTGGAAGCGGCGGCAGTGGGCGCCGAGGGCTGGCCACAGCTTTCGGGGCTGGCCCGTTTGGCGTGGGAGAAATCCCCGGACGTTCGCAAGCCCCGTGCCGGCTTCGGGCAAAAAACGCCCCCGAGCGGGCCTCATACGTCGGGGCCTAGGCGGCACAGGTGAGCCCGCAGCCCCAGGCTCTGTGGTGCCGCGGAAGCGGCGGCAGTGGGTGCCGAGGGCTGGCCACAGCTTTTGGGGCTGGCCCCTTTGGCGTGGGAGAAATCCCCGGACGTTCGCAAGCCCCGTGCCGGCTTTGGGCAAAAAACGCCGCTGAGCGGGCCTCATACGTCGGGGCCTAGGCGGCACAGGTGAGCCCGCAGCCCCAGGCTCTGTGGTGCCGTGGAAGCGGTGGCAGTGGGCGCCGAGGGCTGGCCACAGGTTTCGGGGCTGGCCCCTTTGGCGTGGGAGAAATCGCCGGACGTTCGCAAGCCCCATGCCGGCTTCGGGCAAAAAACGCCCCCGAGCGGGCCTCATACGTCGGGGCCTAGGCGGCACAGGTGAGCCCGCAGCCCCAGGCTCTGTGGTGCCGTGGAAGCGGCGGCAGTGGGCGCCGAGGGCTGGCCACAGCTTTCGTGGCTGTCCCCTTTGGCGTGGGAGAAATCCCTGGACGTTCGCAAGCCCCGTGCTGTCTTCGGGCAAAAAAACGCCCCCGAGCGGTCGTCATACGTCGGGGCCTAGGCGGCACAGGTGAGCCTGCAGCCCCAGGCTCTGTGGTGCCGTGGAAGCGGCGGCAGTGGGCGCCGAGGGCTGGCCACAGCATTCGGGGCTGGCCCCTTTGGCGTGGGAGAAATCGCCGGACGTTCGCAAGCCCCATGCCGGCTTCGGGTAAAAAACGCCCCCGAGCGGTCGTCATACGTCGGGGCCTAGGTGGCACAGGTGAGCCCGCAGCCCCAGGCTCTGTGGTGCCGTGGAAGCGGCGGCAGTGGGCGCCGAGGGCTGACCACAGGTTTCGGGGCTGGCCCCTTTGGAGTGGGAGAAATCCCCGGACGTTCGCAAGCCCCGTGCCGGCTTCGGGCAAAAAACGGCCCCGAGCGGGCCTCATACGTCGGGGCCTAGGCGGCACAGGTGAGCCCGCAGCCCCAGGCTCTGTGGTGCCGTGGAAGCGGCGGCAGTGGGCGCCGAGGGCTGGCCACAGCTTTCGGGGCTGGCCCCTTTGGCGTGGGAGAAATCGCCGGACGTTCGCAAGCCCCGTGCCGGCTTTGGGCAAAAAACGGCCCCGAGCGGGCCTCATACGTGGGGGCCTCGGCGGCACAGGTGAGCCCGCAGCCCCAGGCTCTGTGGTGCCGTGGAAGCGGCGGCAGTGGGCGCCGAGGGCTGGCCACAGCTTTCGGGGCTGGCCCCCTTGGCGTGGGAGAAATCGCCGGACGTTCGCAAGCCCCGTGCCGGCTTCGGGCAAAAAACGCCCCCGAGCGGTCGTCATACGTAGGGGCCTAGGCGGCACAGGTGAGCCCGCAGCCCCAGGCTCTGTGGTGCCGTGGAAGCGGCGGCAGTGGGCGCCTAGGGCTGGCCACAGCTATCGGGGCTGGCCCCTTTGGCGTGGGAGAAATCGCCGGACGTTCGCAAGCCCCGTGCCGGCTTCGGGCAAAAAACAGCCCCGAGCGGGCCTCGGACGTCGGGGCCTCAGCGGCACAGGTGAGCCCGCAGCCCCAGGCTCTGTGGTGCCGTGGAAGCGGCGGCAGTGGGCGCCGAGGGCTGGCCACAGCTTTCGGGGCTGGCCCGTTTGGCGTGGGAGAAATCCCCGGACGTTCGCAAGCCCCGTGCCGGCTTCGGGCAAAAAACGGCCCCGAGCGGGCCTCATACGTCGGGGCCTAGGCGGCACAGGTGAGCCCGCAGCCCCAGGCTCTGTGGTGCCGCGGAAGCGGCGGCAGTGGGTGCCGAGGGCTGGCCACAGCTTTTGGGGCTGTCCCCTTTGGCATGGGAGAAATCGCCGGACGTTCGCAAGCCCCGTGCCGGCTTCGGGCAAAAAACGGCCTCAAGCGGGCCTCATACGTCGGGGCCTAGGCGGCACAGGTGAGCCCGCAGCCCCAGGCTCTGTGGTGCCGTGGAAGCGGCGGCAGTGGGCGCCGAGGGCTGGCCACAGGTTTCGGGGCTGGCCCCTTTGGCGTGGGAGAAATCCCTGGACGTTCGCAAGCCCCGTGCCGGCTTCGGGCAAAAAACGGCCCCGAGCGGGCCTCATACGTCGGGGCCTAGGCGGCACAGGTGAGCCCGCAGCCCCAGGCTCTGTGGTGCCGTGGAAGCGGCGGCAGTGGGCGCCGAGGGCTGGCCACAGCTTTCGGGGCTGGCCCCTTTGGCGTGGGAGAAATCCCCGGACGTTCGCAAGCCCCGTGCCGGCTTCGGGCAAAAAACGGCCCCGAGCGGGCCTCATACGTCGGGGCCTAGGCGGCACAGGTGAGCCCGCAGCCCCAGGCTCTGTGGTGCCGTGGAAGCGGCGGCAGTGGGCGCCGAGGGCTGGCCACAGCTTTCGGGGCTGGCCCCTTTGGCGTGGGAGAAATCGCCGGACGTTCGCAAGCCCCGTGCCGGCTTCGGGCAAAAAACGCCCCCGAGCGGTCGTCATACGTTGGGGCCTAGGCGGCACAGGTGAGCCCGCAGCCCCAGGCTCTGTGGTGCCGTGGAAGCGGCGGCAGTGGGCGCCGAGGGCTGGCCACAGCTTTCGGGGCTGGCCCCTTTGGCGTGGGAGAAATCGCCGGACGTTCGCAAGCCCCGTGCCGGCTTCGGGCAAAAAACGCCCCCGAGCGGTCGTCATACGTCGGGGCCTAGGCGGCACAGGTGAGCCCGCAGCCCCAGGCTCTGTGGTGCCGTGGAAGCGGCGGCAGTGGGCGCCGAGGGCTGGCCACAGGTTTCGGGGCTGGCCCCTTTGGCGTGGGAGAAATTGCCGGACGTTCGCAAGCCCCGTGCCGGCTTCGGGCAAAAAACGCCCCTGAGCGGGCCTCATACGTCGGGGCCTCGGCGGCACAGGTGAGCCCGCAGCCCCAGGCTCTGTGGTGCCGTGGAAGCGGCGGCAGTGGGCGCCGAGGGCTGGCCACAGCTTTCGGGGCTGGCCCCTTTGGCGTGGGAGAAATCGCCGGACGTTCGCAAGCCCCGTGCCGGCTTCGGGCAAAAAACGCCCCCGAGCGGGCCTTATACGTCGGGGCCTAGACGGCACAGGTGAGCCCGCAGCCCCAGGCTTTGTGGTGCCGTGGAAGCAGCGGCAGTGGGCGCCGAGGGCTGGCCACAGGTTTCGGGGCTGGCCCCTTTGGCGTGGGAGAAATCGCCGGACGTTCGCAAGCCCCGTGCCGGCTTCGGGCAAAAAACGGCCCCGAGCGGGCCTCATACGTCGGGGCCTAGGCGGCACAGGTGAGCCCGCAGCCCCAGGCTCTGTGGTGCCGTGGAAGCGGCGGCAGTGGGCGCCGAGGGCTGGCCACAGGTTTCGGGGCTGGCCCCCTTGGCGTGGGATAAATCGCCGGACGTTCGCAAGCCCCGTGCCGGCTTCGGGTAAAAAACGCCCCCGAGCGGGCCTCGGACATCGGGGCCTAGGCGGCACAGGTGAGCCCGCAGCCCCAGGCTCTGTGGTGCCGTGGAAGCGGCGGCAGTGGGCGCCGAGGGCTGGCCACAGGTTTCGGGGCTGGCCCCTTTGGCGTGGGAGAAATCCCCGGACGTTCGCAAGCCCCGTGCCGGCTTCGGGCAAAAAACGGCCCCGAGCGGGCCTCATACTTCGGGGCCTCGGCGGCACCGGTGAGCCAGCAGCCCCAGGCTCTGTGGTGCCGTGGAAGCGGCGGCAGTGGGCGCCGAGGGCTGGCAACAGCTTTCGTGGCTGGCCCCTTTGGCGTGGGAGAAATCCCCGGACGTTCGCAAGCCCCGTGCCGGCTTCGGGCAAAAAACGGCCCCGAGCGGGCCTCATACGTCGGGGCCTCGGCGGCACAGGTGAGCCCGCAGCCCCAGGCTCTGTGGTGCCGTGGAAGCGGCGGCAGTGGGCGCCGAGGGCTGGCCACAGCTTTCGGGGCTGGCCCGTTTGGCGTGGGAGAAATCGCCGGACGTTCGCAAGCCCCGTGCCGGCTTCGGGCAAAAAACGGCCCCGAGCGGGCCTCATACGTCGGGGCCTAGGCGGCACAGGTGAGCCCGCAGCCCCAGGCTCTGTGGTGCCGTGGAAGCGGCGGCAGTGGGCGCCGAGGGCTGGCCACAGGTTTCGGGGCTGGCCCCCTTGGCGTGGGAGAAATGGCCGGACGTTCGCAAGCCCCGTGCCGGCTTCGGGCAAAAAACGCCCCCGAGCGGCCCTCATACGTAGGGGCCTAGGCGGCACAGGTGAGCCCGCAGCCCCAGGCTCTGTGGTGCCGTGGAAGCGGCGGCAGTGGGCGCCGAGGGCTGGCCACAGCTTTCGGGGCTGGCCCCTTTGGCGTGGGAGAAATCGCCGGACGTTCGCAAGCCCCGTGCCGGCTTCGGGCAAAAAACGGCCCCGAGCGGGCCTCATACGTCGGGGCCTAGGCGGCACAGGTGAGCCCGCAGCCCCAGGCTCTGTGGTGCCGTGGAAGCGGCGGCAGTGGGTGCCGAGGGCTGGCCACAGGTTTCGGGGCTGGCCCCTTTGGCGTGGGAGAAATCCCCGGATGTTCGCAAGCCCCGTGCCGGCTTCGGGCAAAAAACGCCCCCGAGCGGGCCTCGGACGTCGGGGCCTCGGCGGCACAGGTGAGTCTGCAGCCCCAGGCTCTGTGGTGCCGTGGAAGCGGCGGCAGTGGGCGCCGAGGGCTGGCCACAGGTTTCGGGGCTGGCCCCTTTGGCGTGGGAGAAATGGCCGGACGTTCACAAGCCCCGTGCCGGCTTCGGGCAAAAAACGGCCCCGAGCGGGCCTCATACGTGGGGGCCTCGGCGGCACAGGTGAGCCCGCAGCCCCAGGCTCTGTGGTGCCGTGGAAGCGGCGGCAGTGGGCGCCGAGGGCTGGCCACAGCTTTCGGGGCTGGCCCCTTTGGCGTGGGAGAAATCCCTGGACGTTCGCAAGCCCCGTGCCGGCTTCGGGCAAAAAAATGCCCCCGAGCGGTCGTCATACGTCGGGGCCTAGGCGGCACAGGTGAGCCTGCAGCCCCAGGCTCTGTCGTGCCGTGCAAGCGGCGGCAGTGGGCGCCGAGGGCTGGCCACAGCATTCGGGGCTGGCCCCTTTGGCGTGGGAGAAATCCCCGGACGTTCGCAAGCCCCATGCCGGCTTCGGGTAAAAAACGCCCCCGAGCGGTCGTCATACGTCGGGGCCTAGGTGGCACAGGTGAGCCCGCAGCCCCAGGCTCTGTGGTGCCGTGGAAGCGGCGGCAGTGGGCGCCGAGGGCTGGCCACAGGTTTCGGGGCTGGCCCCTTTGGCGTGGGAGAAATCGCCGGACGTTCGCAAGCCCCGTGCCGGCTTCGGGCAAAAAACGCCCCCGAGCGGGCCTTATACGTCGGGGCCTAGACGGCACAGGTGAGCCCGCAGCCCCAGGCTTTGTGGTGCCGTGGAAGCAGCGGCAGTGGGCGCCGAGGGCTGGCCACAGGTTTCGGGGCTGGCCCCTTTGGCGTGGGAGAAATCGCCGGACGTTCGCAAGCCCCGTGCCGGCTTCGGGCAAAAAACGGCCCCGAGCGGGCCTCATACGTCGGGGCCTAGGCGGCACAGGTGAGCCCGCAGCCCCAGGCTCTGTGGTGCCGTGGAAGCGGCGGCAGTGGGCGCCGAGGGCTGGCCACAGGTTTCGGGGCTGGCCCCCTTGGCGTGGGATAAATCGCCGGACGTTCGCAAGCCCCGTGCCGGCTTCGGGTAAAAAACGCCCCCGAGCGGGCCTCGGACATCGGGGCCTCGGCGGCACAGGTGAGCCCGCAGCCCCAGGCTCTGTGGTGCCGTGGAAGCGGCGACAGTGGGCGCCGAGGGCTGGCCACAGCTTTCGGGGCTGGCCCCTTTGCCGTGGGAGAAATCGCCGGACGTTCGCAAGCCCCGTGCCGGCTTCGGGCAAAAAACGCCCCCGAGCGGGCCTCATACGTCGGGGCCTAGGCGGCACAGGTGAGCCCGCAGCCCCAGGCTCTGTGGTGCCGTGGAAGCGGCGGCAGTGGGCGCCGAGGGCTGGCCACAGCTTTCGTGGCTGTCCCCTTTGGCGTGGGAGAAATCGCCGTATGTTCGCAAGCCCCGTGCCGGCTTCGGGCAAAAAACGCCCCCGAGCGTGCCTCATACGTCGGGGCCTAGGCGGCACAGGTGAGACCGCAGCCCCAGGCTCTGTGGTGCCGTGGAAGCGGCGGCAGTGGGCGCCGAGGGCTGGCCACAGCATTCGGGGCTGGCCCCTTTGGCGTGGGAGAAATCGCCGGACGTTCGCAAGCCCCGTGCCGGCTTCGGGCAAAAAACGCCCCCGAGCGGTCGTCATACGTCGGGGCCTAGGTGGCACAGGTGAGCCCGCAGCCCCAGGCTCTGTGGTGCCGGGGAAGCGGCGGCAGTGGGCGCCGAGGGCTGGCCACAGGTTTCGGGGCTGGCCCCTTTGGAGTGGGAGAAATCCCCGGACGTTCGCAAGCCCCGTGCCGGCTTCGGGCAAAAAACGCCCCCGAGCGGGCCTCATACGTCGGGGCCTAGGCGGCACAGGTGAGCCTGCAGCCCCAGGCTCTGTGGTGCCGTGGAAGCGGCGGCAGTGGGCGCCGAGGGCTGGCCACAGCTTTCGGGGCTGGCCCCCTTGGCGTGGGAGAAATCGCCGGACGTTCGCAAGCCCCGTGCCGGCTTCGGGCAAAAAACGCCCCCGAGCGGTCGTCATACGTAGGGGCCTAGGCGGCACAGGTGAGCCCGCAGCCCCAGGCTCTGTGGTGCCGTGGAAGCGGCGGCAGTGGGCGCCGAGGGCTGGCCACAGCTTTCAGGGCTGGCCCCCTTGGCGTGGGAGAAATCCCCGGACGTTCGCAAGCCCCGTGCCGGCTTCGGGTCAAAAACGGCACCGAGCGGGCCTCATACGTCGGGGCCTAGGTGGCACAGGTGAGACCGCAGCCCCAGGCTCTGTGGTGCCGTGGAAGCGGCTGGCAGTGGGCGCCGAGGGCTGGCCACAGGTTTCGGGGCTGGCCCCTTTGGCGTGGGAGAAATCCCCGGACGTTCGCAAGCCCCGTGCCGGCTTCGGGCAAAAAACGCCCCCGAGCGGTCCTCATACGTCGGGGCCTAGGTGGCACAGGTGAGCCCGCAGCCCCAGGCTCTGTGGTGCCGTGGAAGCGGCGGCAGTGGGCGCCGAGGGCTGGCCACAGGTTTCGGGGCTGGCCCCCTTGGCGTGGGAGAAATCGCCGGACGTTCGCAAGCCCCGTGCCGGCTTCGGGCAAAAACACGGCCCCGAGCGGGCCTCATACTTCGGGGCCTCGGCGGCACCGGTGAGCCAGCAGCCCCAGGCTCTGTGGTGCCGTGGAAGCGGCGGCAGTGGGCGCCGAGGGCTGGCAACAGCTTTCGGGGCTGGCCCCTTTGGCGTGGGAGAAATCCCCGGACGTTCGCAAGCCCCGTGCCGGCTTCGGGCAAAAAAACGGCCCCGAGCGGGCCTCATACGTCGGGGCCTCGGCGGCACAAGTGAGCCCGCAGCCCCAGGCTCTGTGGTGCCGTGGAAGCGGCGGCAGTGGGCGCCGAGGGCTGGCCACAGGTTTCGGGGCTGGCCCCCTTGGCGTGGGAGAAATGGCCGGACGTTCGCAAGCCCCGTGCCGGCTTCGGGCAAAAAACGGCCCCGAGCGGGCCTCATACGTCGGGGCCTAGGCGGCACAGGTGAGCCCGCAGCCCCAGGCTCTGTGGTGCCGTGGAAGCGGCGGCAGTGGGTGCCGAGGGCTGGCCACAGGTTTCGGGGCTGGCCCCTTTGGCGTGGGAGAAATCCCCGGACGTTCGCAAGCCCCGTGCCGGCTTCGGGCAAAAAACGGCCCCGAGCGGGCCTCATACGTGGGGGCCTCGGCGGCACAGGTGAGCCCGCAGCCCCAGGCTCTGTGGTGCTGTGGAAGCGGCGGCAGTGGGCGCCGAGGGCTGGCCACAGCTTTCGGGGCTGGCCCGTTTGGCGTGGGAGAAATCGCCGGACGTTCGCAAGCCCCGTGCCGGCTTCGGGCAAAAAACGGCCCCGAGCGGGCCTCATACGTCGGGGCCTCGGCGGCACAGGTGAGCCCGCAGCCCCAGGCTCTGTGGTGCCGTGGAAGCGGCGGCAGTGGGCGCCGAGGGCTGGCCACAGGTTTCGGGGCTGGCCCCTTTGGCGTGGGAGAAATCGCCGGACGTTCGCAAGCCCCGTGCCGGCTTTGGGCAAAAAACGGCCCCGAGCGGGCCTCATACGTCGGGGCCTCGGCGGCACAGGTGAGCCCGCAGCCCCAGGCTCTGTGGTGCCGTGGAAGCGGCGGCAGTGGGCGCCGAGGGCTGGCCACAGCTTTCGGGGCTGGCCCCTTTGGCGTGGGAGAAATCCCTGGACGTTCGCAAGCCCCGTGCCGGCTTCGGGCAAAAAAACGCCCCCGAGCGGTCGTCATACGTCGGGGCCTAGGCGGCACAGGTGAGCCTGCAGCCCCAGGCTCTGTCGTGCCGTGCAAGCGGCGGCAGTGGGCGCCGAGGGCTGGCCACAGCATTCGGGGCTGGCCCCTTTGGCGTGGGAGAAATCCCCGGACGTTCGCAAGCCCCATGCCGGCTTCGGGTAAAAAACGCCCCCGAGCGGTCGTCATACGTCGGGGCCTAGGTGGCACAGGTGAGCCCGCAGCCCCAGGCTCTGTGGTGCCGTGGAAGCGGCGGCAGTGGGCGCCGAGGGCTGGCCACAGCTTTCGGGGCTGGCCCCTTTGGCGTGGGAGAAATCCCCGGACGTTCGCAAGCCCCGTGCCGGCTTCGGGCAAAAAAACGGCCCCGAGCGGGCCTCATACGTCGGGGCCTAGGCGGCACAGGTGAGCCCGCAGCCCCAGGCTCTGTGGTGCCGTGGAAGCGGCGGCAGTGGGCGCCGAGGGCTGGCCACAGGTTTCGGGGCTGGCCCCTTTGGCGTGGGAGAAATTGCCGGACGTTCGCAAGCCCCGTGCCGGCTTCGGGCAAAAAACGCCCCTGAGCGGGCCTCATACGTCGGGGCCTCGGCGGCACAGGTGAGCCCGCAGCCCCAGGCTCTGTGGTGCCGTGGAAGCGGCGGCAGTGGGCGCCGAGGGCTGGCCACAGGTTTCGGGGCTGGCCCCTTTGGCGTGGGAGAAATCGCCGGACGTTCGCAAGCCCCGTGCCGGCTTCGGGCAAAAAACGCCCCCGAGCGGGCCTTATACGTCGGGGCCTAGACGGCACAGGTGAGCCCGCAGCCCCAGGCTTTGTGGTGCCGTGGAAGCAGCGGCAGTGGGCGCCGAGGGCTGGCCACAGGTTTCGGGGCTGGCCCCTTTGGCGTGGGAGAAATCGCCGGACGTTCGCAAGCCCCGTGCCGGCTTCGGGCAAAAAACGGCCCCGAGCGGGCCTCATACGTCGGGGCCTAGGCGGCACAGGTGAGCCCGCAGCCCCAGGCTCTGTGGTGCCGTGGAAGCGGCGGCAGTGGGCGCCGAGGGCTGGCCACAGGTTTCGGGGCTGGCCCCCTTGGCGTGGGATAAATCGCCGGACGTTCGCAAGCCCCGTGCCGGCTTCGGGTAAAAAACGCCCCCGAGCGGGCCTCGGACATCGGGGCCTAGGCGGCACAGGTGAGCCCGCAGCCCCAGGCTCTGTGGTGCCGTGGAAGCGGCGACAGTGGGCGCCGAGGGCTGGCCACAGCTTTCGGGGCTGGCCCCTTTGCCGTGGGAGAAATCGCCGGACGTTCGCAAGCCCCGTGCCGGCTTCGGGCAAAAAACGCCCCCGAGCGGGCCTCATACGTCGGGGCCTAGGCGGCACAGGTGAGCCCGCAGCCCCAGGCTCTGTGGTGCCGTGGAAGCGGCGGCAGTGGGCGCCGAGGGCTGGCCACAGCTTTCGTGGCTGTCCCCTTTGGCGTGGGAGAAATCGCCGTATGTTCGCAAGCCCCGTGCCGGCTTCGGGCAAAAAACGCCCCCGAGCGTGCCTCATACGTCGGGGCCTAGGCGGCACAGGTGAGACCGCAGCCCCAGGCTCTGTGGTGCCGTGGAAGCGGCGGCAGTGGGCGCCGAGGGCTGGCCACAGCATTCGGGGCTGGCCCCTTTGGCGTGGGAGAAATCGCCGGACGTTCGCAAGCCCCGTGCCGGCTTCGGGCAAAAAACGCCCCCGAGCGGTCGTCATACGTCGGGGCCTAGGTGGCACAGGTGAGCCCGCAGCCCCAGGCTCTGTGGTGCCGTGGAAGCGGCGGCAGTGGGCGCCGAGGGCTGGCCACAGGTTTCGGGGCTGGCCCCTTTGGCGTGGGAGAAATCCCCGGACGTTCGCAAGCCCCGTGCCGGCTTCGGGCAAAAAACGGCCCCGAGCGGGCCTCATACTTCGGGGCCTCGGCGGCACCGGTGAGCCAGCAGCCCCAGGCTCTGTGGTGCCGTGGAAGCGGCGGCAGTGGGCGCCGAGGGCTGGCAACAGCTTTCGGGGCTGGCCCCTTTGGCGTGGGAGAAATCCCCGGACGTTCGCAAGCCCCGTGCCGGCTTCGGGCAAAAAACGGCCCCGAGCGGGCCTCATACGTCGGGGCCTCGGCGGCACAGGTGAGCCCGCAGCCCCAGGCTCTGTGGTGCCGTGGAAGCGGCGGCAGTGGGCGCCGAGGGCTGGCCACAGCTTTCGGGGCTGGCCCGTTTGGCGTGGGAGAAATCGCCGGACGTTCGCAAGCCCCGTGCCGGCTTCGGGCAAAAAACGCCCCCGAGCGGGCCTCATACGTCGGGGCCTCGGCGGCACAAGTGAGCCCGCAGCCCCAGGCTCTGTGGTGCCGTGGAAGCGGCGGCAGTGGGCGCCGAGGGCTGGCCACAGGTTTCGGGGGTGGCCCCCTTGGCGTGGGAGAAATGGCCGGACGTTCGCAAGCCCCGTGCCGGCTTCGGGCAAAAAACGCCCCCGAGCGGCCCTCATACGTAGGGGCCTAGGCGGCACAGGTGAGCCCGCAGCCCCAGGCTCTGTGGTGCCGTGGAAGCGGCGGCAGTGGGCGCCGAGGGCTGGCCACAGCTTTCGGGGCTGGCCCCCTTGGCGTGGGAGAAATCGCCGGACGTTCGCAAGCCCCGTGCCGGCTTCGGGCAAAAAACGGCCCCGAGCGGGCCTCATACGTCGGGGCCTAGGCGGCACAGGTGAGCCCGCAGCCCCAGGCTCTGTGGTGCCGTGGAAGCGGCGGCAGTGGGTGCCGAGGGCTGGCCACAGCTTTCGGGGCTGGCCCCTTTGGCGTGGGAGAAATCCCCGGACGTTCGCAAGCCCCGTGCCGGCTTCGGGCAAAAAACGCCCCCGAGCGGGCCTCGGACGTCGGGGCCTCGGCGGCACAGGTGAGTCTGCAGCCCCAGGCTCTGTGGTGCCGTGGAAGCGGCGGCAGTGGGCGCCGAGGGCTGGCCACAGGTTTCGGGGCTGGCCCCTTTGGCGTGGGAGAAATGGCCGGACGTTCACAAGCCCCGTGCCGGCTTCGGGCAAAAAACGGCCCCGAGCGGGCCTCATACGTGGGGGCCTCGGCGGCACAGGTGAGCCCGCAGCCCCAGGCTCTGTGGTGCCGTGGAAGCGGCGGCAGTGGGCGCCGAGGGCTGGCCACAGCTTTCGGGGCTGGCCCCTTTGGCGTGGGAGAAATCCCTGGACGTTCGCAAGCCCCGTGCCGGCTTCGGGCAAAAAAATGCCCCCGAGCGGTCGTCATACGTCGGGGCCTAGGCGGCACAGGTGAGCCTGCAGCCCCAGGCTCTGTCGTGCCGTGCAAGCGGCGGCAGTGGGCGCCGAGGGCTGGCCACAGCATTCGGGGCTGGCCCCTTTGGCGTGGGAGAAATCCCCGGACGTTCGCAAGCCCCATGCCGGCTTCGGGTAAAAAACGCCCCCTAGCGGTCGTCATACGTCGGGGCCTAGGTGGCACAGGTGAGCCCGCAGCCCCAGGCTCTGTGGTGCCGTGGAAGCGGCGGCAGTGGGCGCCGAGGGCTGGCCACAGGTTTCGGGGCTGGCCCCTTTGGCGTGGGAGAAATCGCCGGACGTTCGCAAGCCCCGTGCCGGCTTCGGGCAAAAAACGCCCCCGAGCGGGCCTTATACGTCGGGGCCTAGACGGCACAGGTGAGCCCGCAGCCCCAGGCTTTGTGGTGCCGTGGAAGCAGCGGCAGTGGGCGCCGAGGGCTGGCCACAGGTTTCGGGGCTGGCCCCTTTGGCGTGGGAGAAATCGCCGGACGTTCGCAAGCCCCGTGCCGGCTTCGGGCAAAAAACGGCCCCGAGCGGGCCTCATACGTCGGGGCCTAGGCGGCACAGGTGAGCCCGCAGCCCCAGGCTCTGTGGTGCCGTGGAAGCGGCGGCAGTGGGCGCCGAGGGCTGGCCACAGGTTTCGGGGCTGGCCCCCTTGGCGTGGGATAAATCGCCGGACGTTCGCAAGCCCCGTGCCGGCTTCGGGTAAAAAACGCCCCCGAGCGGGCCTCGGACATCGGGGCCTCGGCGGCACAGGTGAGCCCGCAGCCCCAGGCTCTGTGGTGCCGTGGAAGCGGCGACAGTGGGCGCCGAGGGCTGGCCACAGCTTTCGGGGCTGGCCCCTTTGCCGTGGGAGAAATCGCCGGACGTTCGCAAGCCCCGTGCCGGCTTCGGGCAAAAAACGCCCCCGAGCGGGCCTCATACGTCGGGGCCTAGGCGGCACAGGTGAGCCCGCAGCCCCAGGCTCTGTGGTGCCGTGGAAGCGGCGGCAGTGGGCGCCGAGGGCTGGCCACAGCTTTCGTGGCTGTCCCCTTTGGCGTGGGAGAAATCGCCGTATGTTCGCAAGCCCCGTGCCGGCTTCGGGCAAAAAACGCCCCCGAGCGTGCCTCATACGTCGGGGCCTAGGCGGCACAGGTGAGACCGCAGCCCCAGGCTCTGTGGTGCCGTGGAAGCGGCGGCAGTGGGCGCCGAGGGCTGGCCACAGGTTTCGGGGCTGGCCCCTTTGGCGTGGGAGAAATCGCCGGACGTTCGCAAGCCCCGTGCCGGCTTCGGGCAAAAAACGCCCCCGAGCGGTCGTCATACGTCGGGGCCTAGGTGGCACAGGTGAGCCCGCAGCCCCAGGCTCTGTGGTGCCGGGGAAGCGGCGGCAGTGGGCGCCGAGGGCTGGCCACAGGTTTCGGGGCTGGCCCCTTTGGCGTGGGAGAAATCCCCGGACGTTCGCAAGCCCCGTGCCGGCTTCGGGCAAAAAACGCCCCCGAGCGGGCCTCATACGTCGGGGCCTAGGCGGCACAGGTGAGCCTGCAGCCCCAGGCTCTGTGGTGCCGTGGAAGCGGCGGCAGTGGGCGCCGAGGGCTGGCCACAGCTTTCGGGGCTGGCCCCCTTGGCGTGGGAGAAATCGCCGGACGTTCGCAAGCCCCGTGCCGGCTTCGGGCAAAAAACGCCCCCGAGCGGTCGTCATACGTAGGGGCCTAGGCGGCACAGGTGAGCCCGCAGCCCCAGGCTCTGTGGTGCCGTGGAAGCGGCGGCAGTGGGCGCCGAGGGCTGGCCACAGGTTTCGGGGCTGGCCCCCTTGGCGTGGGAGAAATCCCCGGACGTTCGCAAGCCCCGTGCCGGCTTCGGGTAAAAAACGGCACCGAGCGGGCCTCATACGTCGGGGCCTAGGTGGCACAGGTGAGACCGCAGCCCCAGGCTCTGTGGTGCCGTGGAAGCGGCGGCAGTGGGCGCCGAGGGCTGGCCACAGGTTTCGGGGCTGGCCCCTTTGGCGTGGGAGAAATCCCCGGACGTTCGCAAGCCCCGTGCCGGCTTCGGGCAAAAAACGCCCCCGAGCGGTCCTCATACGTCGGGGCCTAGCCGGCACAGGTGAGCCCGCAGCCCCAGGCTCTGTGGTGCCGTGGAAGCGGCGGCAGTGGGCGCCGAGGGCTGGCCACAGGTTTCGGGGCTGGCCCGTTTGGCGTGGGAGAAATCGCCGGACGTTCGCAAGCCCCGTGCCGGCTTCGGGCAAAAAACGGCCCCGAGCGGGCCTCATACTTCGGGGCCTCGGCGGCACCGGTGAGCCAGCAGCCCCAGGCTCTGTGGTGCCGTGGAAGCGGCGGCAGTGGGCGCCGAGGGCTGGCAACAGCTTTCGGGGCTGGCCCCTTTGGCGTGGGAGAAATCCCCGGACGTTCGCAAGCCCCGTGCCGGCTTCGGGCAAAAAACGGCCCCGAGCGGGCCTCATACGTCGGGGCCTCGGCGGCACAAGTGAGCCCGCAGCCCCAGGCTCTGTGGTGCCGTGGAAGCGGCGGCAGTGGGCGCCGAGGGCTGGCCACAGGTTTCGGGGCTGGCCCCTTTGGCGTGGGAGAAATGGCCGGACGTTCGCAAGCCCCGTGCCGGCTTCGGGCAAAAAACGGCCCCGAGCGGGCCTCATACGTCGGGGCCTAGGCGGCACAGGTGAGCCCGCAGCCCCAGGCTCTGTGGTGCCGTGGAAGCGGCGGCAGTGGGTGCCGAGGGCTGGCCACAGGTTTCGGGGCTGGCCCCTTTGGCGTGGGAGAAATCCCCGGACGTTCGCAAGCCCCGTGCCGGCTTCGGGCAAAAAACGCCCCCGAGCGGGCCTCGGACGTCGGGGCCTCGGCGGCACAGGTGAGCCCGCAGCCCCAGGCTCTGTGGTGCCGTGGAAGCGGCGGCAGTGGGCGCCGAGGGCTGGCCACAGGTTTCGGGGCTGGCCCCTTTGGCGTGGGAGAAATCGCCGTACGTTCACAAGCCCCGTGCCGGCTTCGGGCAAAAAACGGCCCCGAGCGGGCCTCATACGTGGGGGCCTCGGCGGCACAGGTGAGCCCGCAGCCCCAGGCTCTGTGGTGCCGTGGAAGCGGCGGCAGTGGGCGCCGAGGGCTGGCCACAGCTTTCGGGGCTGGCCCCTTTGGCGTGGGAGAAATCGCCGGACGTTCGCAAGCCCCGTGCCGGCTTCGGGCAAAAAACGGCCCCGAGCGGGCCTCATACGTCGGGGCCTCGGCGGCACAGGTGAGCCCGCAGCCCCAGGCTCTGTGGTGCCGTGGAAGCGGCGGCAGTGGGCGCCGAGGGCTGGCCACAGGTTTCGGGGCTGGCCCCTTTGGCGTGGGAGAAATCGCCGGACGTTCGCAAGCCCCGTGCCGGCTTTGGGCAAAAAACGGCCCCGAGCGGGCCTCATACGTCGGGGCCTCGGCGGCACAGGTGAGCCCGCAGCCCCAGGCTCTGTGGTGCCGTGGAAGCGGCGGCAGTGGGCGCCGAGGGCTGGCCACAGCTTTCGGGGCTGGCCCCTTTGGCGTGGGAGAAATCCCTGGACGTTCGCAAGCCCCGTGCCGGCTTCGGGCAAAAAAAACGCCCCCGAGCGGTCGTCATACGTCGGGGCCTAGGCGGCACAGGTGAGCCTGCAGCCCCAGGCTCTGTCGTGCCGTGCAAGCGGCGGCAGTGGGCGCCGAGGGCTGGCCACAGCATTCGGGGCTGGCCCCTTTGGCGTGGGAGAAATCCCCGGACGTTCGCAAGCCCCATGCCGGCTTCGGGTAAAAAACGCCCCCGAGCGGTCGTCATACGTCGGGGCCTAGGTGGCACAGGTGAGCCCGCAGCCCCAGGCTCTGTGGTGCCGTGGAAGCGGCGGCAGTGGGCGCCGAGGGCTGGCCACAGGTTTCGGGGCTGGCCCCTTTGGCGTGGGAGAAATCGCCGGACGTTCGCAAGCCCCGTGCCGGCTTCGGGCAAAAAACGCCCCCGAGCGGGCCTTATACGTCGGGGCCTAGACGGCACAGGTGAGCCCGCAGCCCCAGGCTTTGTGGTGCCGTGGAAGCAGCGGCAGTGGGCGCCGAGGGCTGGCCACAGCTTTCGGGGCTGGCCCCTTTGGCGTGGGAGAAATCGCCGGACGTTCGCAAGCCCCGTGCCGGCTTCGGGCAAAAAACGCCCCCGAGCGGGCCTCATACGTCGGGGCCTAGGCGGCACAGGTGAGCCCGCAGCCCCAGGCTCTGTGGTGCCGTGGAAGCGGCGGCAGTGGGCGCCGAGGGCTGGCCACAGGTTTCGGGGCTGGCCCCCTTGGCGTGGGATAAATCGCCGGACGTTCGCAAGCCCCGTGCCGGCTTCGGGTAAAAAACGCCCCCGAGCGGGCCTCGGACATCGGGGCCTAGGCGGCACAGGTGAGCCCGCAGCCCCAGGCTCTGTGGTGCCGTGGAAGCGGCGACAGTGGGCGCCGAGGGCTGGCCACAGCTTTCGGGGCTGGCCCCTTTGCCGTGGGAGAAATCGCCGGACGTTCGCAAGCCCCGTGCCGGCTTCGGGCAAAAAACGCCCCCGAGCGGGCCTCATACGTCGGGGCCTAGGCGGCACAGGTGAGCCCGCAGCCCCAGGCTCTGTGGTGCCGTGGAAGCGGCGGCAGTGGGCGCCGAGGGCTGGCCACAGCTTTCGTGGCTGTCCCCTTTGGCGTGGGAGAAATCGCCGTATGTTCGCAAGCCCCGTGCCGGCTTCGGGCAAAAAACGCCCCCGAGCGTGCCTCATACGTCGGGGCCTAGGCGGCACAGGTGAGCCCGCAGCCCCAGGCTCTGTGGTGCCGTGGAAGCGGCGGCAGTGGGCGCCGAGGGCTGGCCACAGCATTCGGGGCTGGCCCCTTTGGCGTGGGAGAAATCGCCGGACGTTCGCAAGCCCCGTGCCGGCTTCGGGCAAAAAACGCCCCCCGAGCGGTCGTCATACGTCGGGGCCTAGGTGGCACAGGTGAGCCCGCAGCCCCAGGCTCTGTGGTGCCGGGGAAGCGGCGGCAGTGGGCGCCGAGGGCTGGCCACAGGTTTCGGGGCTGGCCCCTTTGGAGTGGGAGAAATCCCCGGACGTTCGCAAGCCCCGTGCCGGCTTCGGGCAAAAAACGCCCCCGAGCGGGCCTCATACGTCGGGGCCTAGGCGGCACAGGTGAGCCTGCAGCCCCAGGCTCTGTGGTGCCGTGGAAGCGGCGGCAGTGGGCGCCGAGGGCTGGCCACAGCTTTTGGGGCTGGCCCCCTTGGCGTGGGAGAAATCGCCGGACGTTCGCAAGCCCCGTGCCGGCTTCGGGCAAAAAACGCCCCCGAGCGGTCGTCATACGTAGGGGCCTAGGCGGCACAGGTGAGCCCGCAGCCCCAGGCTCTGTGGTGCCGTGGAAGCGGCGGCAGTGGGCGCCGAGGGCTGGCCACAGCTTTCAGGGCTGGCCCCCTTGGCGTGGGAGAAATCCCCGGACGTTCGCAAGCCCCGTGCCGGCTTCGGGTAAAAAACGGCCCCGAGCGGGCCTCATACGTCGGGGCCTAGGTGGCACAGGTGAGACCGCAGCCCCAGGCTCTGTGGTGCCGTGGAAGCGGCGGCAGTGGGCGCCGAGGGCTGGCCACAGGTTTCGGGGCTGGCCCCTTTGGCGTGGGAGAAATCCCCGGACGTTCGCAAGCCCCGTGCCGGCTTCGGGCAAAAAACGCCCCCGAGCGGTCCTCATACGTCGGGGCCTAGCCGGCACAGGTGAGCCCGCAGCCCCAGGCTCTGTGGTGCCGTGGAAGCGGCGGCAGTGGGCGCCGAGGGCTGGCCACAGGTTTCGGGGCTGGCCCGTTTGGCGTGGGAGAAATCGCCGGACGTTCGCAAGCCCCGTGCCGGCTTCGGGCAAAAAACGGCCCCGAGCGGGCCTCATACGTCGGGGCCTCGGCGGCACAGGTGAGCCCGCAGCCCCAGGCTCTGTGGTGCCGTGGAAGCGGCGGCAGTGGGCGCCGAGGGCTGGCCACAGGTTTCGGGGCTGGCCCCTTTGGCGTGGGAGAAATCGCCGGACGTTCGCAAGCCCCGTGCCGGCTTTGGGCAAAAAACGGCCCCGAGCGGGCCTCATACGTCGGGGCCTCGGCGGCACAGGTGAGCCCGCAGCCCCAGGCTCTGTGGTGCCGTGGAAGCGGCGGCAGTGGGCGCCGAGGGCTGGCCACAGCTTTCGGGGCTGGCCCCTTTGGCGTGGGAGAAATCCCTGGACGTTCGCAAGCCCCGTGCCGGCTTCGGGCAAAAAAACGCCCCCGAGCGGTCGTCATACGTCGGGGCCTAGGCGGCACAGGTGAGCCTGCAGCCCCAGGCTCTGTCGTGCCGTGCAAGCGGCGGCAGTGGGCGCCGAGGGCTGGCCACAGCATTCGGGGCTGGCCCCTTTGGCGTGGGAGAAATCCCCGGACGTTCGCAAGCCCCATGCCGGCTTCGGGTAAAAAAACGCCCCCGAGCGGTCGTCATACGTCGGGGCCTAGGTGGCACAGGTGAGCCCGCAGCCCCAGGCTCTGTGGTGCCGTGGAAGCGGCGGCAGTGGGCGCCGAGGGCTGGCCACAGGTTTCGGGGCTGGCCCCTTTGGCGTGGGAGAAATCGCCGGACGTTCGCAAGCCCCGTGCCGGCTTCGGGCAAAAAACGCCCCCGAGCGGGCCTTATACGTCGGGGCCTAGACGGCACAGGTGAGCCCGCAGCCCCAGGCTTTGTGGTGCCGTGGAAGCAGCGGCAGTGGGCGCCGAGGGCTGGCCACAGCTTTCGGGGCTGGCCCCTTTGGCGTGGGAGAAATCGCCGGACGTTCGCAAGCCCCGTGCCGGCTTCGGGCAAAAAACGCCCCCGAGCGGGCCTCATACGTCGGGGCCTAGGCGGCACAGGTGAGCCCGCAGCCCCAGGCTCTGTGGTGCCGTGGAAGCGGCGGCAGTGGGCGCCGAGGGCTGGCCACAGGTTTCGGGGCTGGCCCCCTTGGCGTGGGATAAATCGCCGGACGTTCGCAAGCCCCGTGCCGGCTTCGGGTAAAAAACGCCCCCGAGCGGGCCTCGGACATCGGGGCCTAGGCGGCACAGGTGAGCCCGCAGCCCCAGGCTCTGTGGTGCCGTGGAAGCGGCGACAGTGGGCGCCGAGGGCTGGCCACAGCTTTCGGGGCTGGCCCCTTTGCCGTGGGAGAAATCGCCGGACGTTCGCAAGCCCCGTGCCGGCTTCGGGCAAAAAACGCCCCCGAGCGGGCCTCATACGTCGGGGCCTAGGCGGCACAGGTGAGCCCGCAGCCCCAGGCTCTGTGGTGCCGTGGAAGCGGCGGCAGTGGGCGCCGAGGGCTGGCCACAGCTTTCGTGGCTGTCCCCTTTGGCGTGGGAGAAATCGCCGTATGTTCGCAAGCCCCGTGCCGGCTTCGGGCAAAAAACGCCCCCGAGCGTGCCTCATACGTCGGGGCCTAGGCGGCACAGGTGAGCCCGCAGCCCCAGGCTCTGTGGTGCCGTGGAAGCGGCGGCAGTGGGCGCCGAGGGCTGGCCACAGCATTCGGGGCTGGCCCCTTTGGCGTGGGAGAAATCGCCGGACGTTCGCAAGCCCCGTGCCGGCTTCGGGCAAAAAACGCCCCCCGAGCGGTCGTCATACGTCGGGGCCTAGGTGGCACAGGTGAGCCCGCAGCCCCAGGCTCTGTGGTGCCGGGGAAGCGGCGGCAGTGGGCGCCGAGGGCTGGCCACAGGTTTCGGGGCTGGCCCCTTTGGAGTGGGAGAAATCCCCGGACGTTCGCAAGCCCCGTGCCGGCTTCGGGCAAAAAACGCCCCCGAGCGGGCCTCATACGTCGGGGCCTAGGCGGCACAGGTGAGCCTGCAGCCCCAGGCTCTGTGGTGCCGTGGAAGCGGCGGCAGTGGGCGCCGAGGGCTGGCCACAGCTTTTGGGGCTGGCCCCCTTGGCGTGGGAGAAATCGCCGGACGTTCGCAAGCCCCGTGCCGGCTTCGGGCAAAAAACGCCCCCGAGCGGTCGTCATACGTAGGGGCCTAGGCGGCACAGGTGAGCCCGCAGCCCCAGGCTCTGTGGTGCCGTGGAAGCGGCGGCAGTGGGCGCCGAGGGCTGGCCACAGCTTTCAGGGCTGGCCCCCTTGGCGTGGGAGAAATCCCCGGACGTTCGCAAGCCCCGTGCCGGCTTCGGGTAAAAAACGGCCCCGAGCGGGCCTCATACGTCGGGGCCTAGGTGGCACAGGTGAGACCGCAGCCCCAGGCTCTGTGGTGCCGTGGAAGCGGCGGCAGTGGGCGCCGAGGGCTGGCCACAGGTTTCGGGGCTGGCCCCTTTGGCGTGGGAGAAATCCCCGGACGTTCGCAAGCCCCGTGCCGGCTTCGGGCAAAAAACGCCCCCGAGCGGTCCTCATACGTCGGGGCCTAGCCGGCACAGGTGAGCCCGCAGCCCCAGGCTCTGTGGTGCCGTGGAAGCGGCGGCAGTGGGCGCCGAGGGCTGGCCACAGGTTTCGGGGCTGGCCCGTTTGGCGTGGGAGAAATCGCCGGACGTTCGCAAGCCCCGTGCCGGCTTCGGGCAAAAAACGGCCCCGAGCGGGCCTCATACGTCGGGGCCTCGGCGGCACAGGTGAGCCCGCAGCCCCAGGCTCTGTGGTGCCGTGGAAGCGGCGGCAGTGGGCGCCGAGGGCTGGCCACAGGTTTCGGGGCTGGCCCCTTTGGCGTGGGAGAAATCGCCGGACGTTCGCAAGCCCCGTGCCGGCTTTGGGCAAAAAACGGCCCCGAGCGGGCCTCATACGTCGGGGCCTCGGCGGCACAGGTGAGCCCGCAGCCCCAGGCTCTGTGGTGCCGTGGAAGCGGCGGCAGTGGGCGCCGAGGGCTGGCCACAGCTTTCGGGGCTGGCCCCTTTGGCGTGGGAGAAATCCCTGGACGTTCGCAAGCCCCGTGCCGGCTTCGGGCAAAAAACGGCCCCGAGCGGGCCTCATACGTCGGGGCCTCGGCGGCACAAGTGAGCCCGCAGCCCCAGGCTCTGTGGTGCCGTGGAAGCGGCGGCAGTGGGCGCCGAGGGCTGGCCACAGGTTTCGGGGCTGGCCCCCTTGGCGTGGGAGAAATGGCCGGACGTTCGCAAGCCCCGTGCCGGCTTCGGGCAAAAAACGCCCCCGAGCGGCCCTCATACGTCGGGGCCTCGGCGGCACAGGTGAGCCCGCAGCCCCAGGCTCTGTGGTGCCGTGGAAGTGGCGGCAGTGGGCGCCGAGGGCTGGCCACAGGTTTCGGGGCTGGCCCCTTTGGCGTGGGAGAAATCGCCGGACGTTCGCAAGCCCCGTGCCGGCTTCGGGCAAAAAACGGCCCCGAGCGGGCCTCATACGTCGGGGCCTAGGCGGCACAGGTGAGCCCGCAGCCCCAGGCTCTGTGGTGCCGTGGAAGCGGCGGCAGTGGGTGCCGAGGGCTGGCCACAGGTTTCGGGGCTGGCCCCTTTGGCGTGGGAGAAATCCCCGGACGTTCACAAGCCCCGTGCCGGCTTCGGGCAAAAAACGCCCCCGAGCGGGCCTCGGACGTCGGGGCCTCGGGGGCACAGGTGAGTCTGCAGCCCCAGGCTCTGTGGTGCCGTGGAAGCGGCGGCAGTGGGCGCCGAGGGCTGGCCACAGGTTTCGGGGCTGGCCCCTTTGGCGTGGGAGAAATCGCCGTACGTTCACAAGCCCCGTGCCGGCTTCGGGCAAAAAACGGCCCCGAGCGGGCCTCATACGTGGGGGCCTCGGCGGCACAGGTGAGCCCGCAGCCCCAGGCTCTGTGGTGCCGTGGAAGCGGCGGCAGTGGGCGCCGAGGGCTGGCCACAGCTTTCGGGGCTGGCCCCTTTGGCGTGGGAGAAATCGCCGGACGTTCGCAAGCCCCGTGCCGGCTTCGGGCAAAAAACGGCCCCGAGCGGGCCTCATACGTCGGGGCCTCGGCGGCACAGGTGAGCCCGCAGCCCCAGGCTCTGTGGTGCCGTGGAAGCGGCGGCAGTGGGCGCCGAGGGCTGGCCACAGGTTTCGGGGCTGGCCCCTTTGGCGTGGGAGAAATCCCCGGACGTTCGCAAGCCCCGTGCCGGCTTTGGGCAAAAAACGGCCCCGAGCGGGCCTCATACGTGGGGGCCTCGGCGGCACAGGTGAGCCCGCAGCCCCAGGCTCTGTGGTGCCGTGGAAGCGGCGGCAGTGGGCGCCGAGGGCTGGCCACAGCTTTCGGGGCTGGCCCCTTTGGCGTGGGAGAAATCCCTGGACGTTCGCAAGCCCCGTGCCGGCTTCGGGCAAAAAAACGCCCCCGAGCGGTCGTCATACGTCGGGGCCTAGGCGGCACAGGTGAGCCTGCAGCCCCAGGCTCTGTCGTGCCGTGCAAGCGGCGGCAGTGGGCGCCGAGGGCTGGCCACAGCATTCGGGGCTGGCCCCTTTGGCGTGGGAGAAATCCCCGGACGTTCGCAAGCCCCATGCCGGCTTCGGGTAAAAAACGCCCCCGAGCGGTCGTCATACGTCGGGGCCTAGGTGGCACAGGTGAGCCCGCAGCCCCAGGCTCTGTGGTGCCGTGGAAGCGGCGGCAGTGGGCGCCGAGGGCTGGCCACAGGTTTCGGGGCTGGCCCCTTTGGCGTGGGAGAAATCCCCGGACGTTCGCAAGCCCCGTGCCGGCTTCGGGCAAAAAACGCCCCCGAGCGGTCGTCATACGTCGGGGCCTAGGCGGCACAGGTGAGCCCGCAGCCCCAGGCTCTGTGGTGCCGTGGAAGCGGCGGCAGTGGGCGCCGAGGGCTGGCCACAGCTTTCGGGGCTGGCCCCTTTGGCGTGGGAGAAATCCCCGGACGTTCGCAAGCCCCGTGCCGGCTTCGGGCAAAAAACGGCCCCGAGCGGGCCTCATACGTCGGGGCCTAGGCGGCACAGGTGAGCCCGCAGCCCCAGGCTCTGTGGTGCCGTGGAAGCGGCGGCAGTGGGCGCCGAGGGCTGGCCACAGGTTTCGGGGCTGGCCCGTTTGGCGTGGGAGAAATCCCCAGACGTTCGCAAGCCCCGTGACGGCTTCGGGCAAAAAACGGCCCCGAGCGGGCCTCATACGTCGGGGCCTCGGCGGCACCGGTGAGCCCGCAGCCCCAGGCTCTGTGGTGCCGTGGAAGCGGCGGCAGTGGGCGCCGAGGGCTGGCCACAGCTTTCGGGGCTGGCCCCTTTGGCATGGGAGAAATCCCCGGACGTTCGCAAGCCCCGTGCCGGCTTCGGGCAAAAAGCGGCCACGAGCGGGCCTCGGACGTCGGGGCCTCGGCGGCACAGGTGAGCCCGCAGCCCCAGGCTCTGTGGTGCCGTGGAAGCGGCGGCAGTGGGTGCCGAGGGCTGGCCACAGGTTTCGGGGCTGGCCCCTTTGGCGTGGGAGAAATCGCCGTACGTTCGCAAGCCCCGTGCCGGCTTCGGGCAAAAAACGGCCCCGAGCGGGCCTCATACGTCGGGGCCTTGGCGGCACAGGTGAGCCCGCAGCCCCAGGCTCTGTGGTGCCGTGGAAGCGGCGGCAGTGGGCGCCGAGGGCTGGCCACAGCTTTCGGGGCTGGCCCCTTTGGCGTGGGAGAAATCGCCGGACGTTCGCAAGCCCCGTGCCGGCTTCGGGCAAAAAACGCCCCCGAGCGGTCGTCATACGTAGGGGCCTAGGCGGCACAGGTGAGCCCGCAGCCCCAGGCTCTGTGGTGCCGTGGAAGCGGCGGCAGTGGGCGCCGAGGGCTGGCCACAGGTTTCGGGGCTGGCCCCTTTGGCGTGGGAGAAATCGCCGGACGTTCGCAAGCCCCGTGCCGGCTTCGGGCAAAAAACGGCCCCGAGCGGGCCTCATACGTCGGGGCCTAGGCGGCACAGGTGAGCCCGCAGCCCCAGGCTCTGTGGTGCCGTGGAAGCGGCGGCAGTGGGCGCCGAGGGCTGGCCACAGCTTTCGGGGCTGGCCCCTTTGGCGTGGGAGAAATCGCCGGACGTTCGCAAGCCCCGTGCCGGCTTCGGGCAAAAAACGCCCCTGAGCGGGCCTCATACGTGGGGGCCTCGGCGGCACAGGTGAGCCCGCAGCCCCAGGCTCTGTGGTGCCGTGGAAGCGGCGGCAGTGGGCGCCGAGGGCCGGCCACAGCTTTTGGGGCTGGCCCACTTGGCGTGGGAGAAATCGCCGGACGTTCGCAAGCCCCGTGCCGGCTTCGGGCAAAAAACGGCCCCGAGTGGGCCTCATACGTCGGGGCCTAGGCGGCACAGGTGAGCCCGCAGCCCCAGGCTCTGTGGTGCCGTGGAAGCGGCGGCAGTGGGCGCCGAGGGCTGGCCACAGGTTTCGGGGCTGGCCCCTTTGGCGTGGGAGAAATCGCCGGACGTTCGCAAGCCCCGTGCCGGCTTCGGGCAAAAAACGGCCCCGAGTGGGCCTCATACGTCGGGGCCTAGGCGGCACAGGTGAGCCCGCAGCCCCAGGCTCTGTGGTGCCGTGGAAGCGGCGGCAGTGGGCGCCGAGGGCTGGCCACAGCTTTCGGGGCTGGCCCCTTTGGCGTGGGAGAAATCGCCGGACGTTCGCAAGCCCCGTGCCGGCTTCGGGCAAAAAACGCCCCCGAGCGGTCGTCATACGTCGGGGCCTAGGCGGCACAGGTGAGCCCGCAGCCCCAGGCTCTGTGGTGCCGTGGAAGCGGCGGCAGTGGGCGCCGAGGGCTGGCCACAGCTTTCGTGGCTGTCCCCTTTGGCGTGGGAGAAATCGCCGTATGTTCGCAAGCCCCGTGCCGGCTTCGGGCAAAAAACGCCCCCGAGCGTGCCTCATACGTCGGGGCCTAGGCGGCACAGGTGAGACCGCAGCCCCAGGCTCTGTGGTGCCGTGGAAGCGGCGACAGTGGGCGCCGAGGGCTGGCCACAGCTTTCGGGGCTGGCCCCTTTGCCGTGGGAGAAATCGCCGGACGTTCGCAAGCCCCGTGCCGGCTTCGGGCAAAAAACGCCCCGAGCGGTCGTCATACGTCGGGGCCTAGGTGGCACAGGTGAGCCCGCAGCCCCAGGCTCTGTGGTGCCGGGGAAGCGGCGGCAGTGGGCGCCGAGGGCTGGCCACAGGTTTCGGGGCTGGCCCCTTTGGAGTGGGAGAAATCCCCGGACGTTCGCAAGCCCCGTGCCGGCTTCGGGCAAAAAACGGCCCCGAGCGGGCCTCATACGTCGGGGCCTAGGCGGCACAGGTGAGCCTGCAGCCCCAGGCTCTGTGGTGCCGTGGAAGCGGCGGCAGTGGGCGCCGAGGGCTGGCCACAGCTTTCGGGGCTGGCCCCTTTGGCGTGGGAGAAATGGCCGGACGTTCGCAAGCCCCGTGCCGGCTTCGGGCAAAAAACGCCCCCGAGCGGTCGTCATACGTAGGGGCCTAGGCGGCACAGGTGAGCCCGCAGCCCCAGGCTCTGTGGTGCCGTGGAAGCGGCGGCAGTGGGCGCCGAGGGCTGGCCACAGCTTTCAGGGCTGGCCCCCTTGGCGTGGGAGAAATCCCCGGACGTTCGCAAGCCCCGTGCCGGCTTCGGGTAAAAAACGGCCCCGAGCGGGCCTCATACGTCGGGGCCTAGGTGGCACAGGTGAGACCGCAGCCCCAGGCTCTGTGGTGCCGTGGAAGCGGCGGCAGTGGGCGCCGAGGGCTGGCCACAGGTTTCGGGGCTGGCCCCTTTGGCGTGGGAGAAATCCCCGGACGTTCGCAAGCCCCGTGCCGGCTTCGGGCAAAAAACGCCCCCGAGCGGTCCTCATACGTCGGGGCCTAGCCGGCACAGGTGAGCCCGCAGCCCCAGGCTCTGTGGTGCCGTGGAAGCGGCGGCAGTGGGCGCCGAGGGCTGGCCACAGGTTTCGGGGCTGGCCCGTTTGGCGTGGGAGAAATCGCCGGACGTTCGCAAGCCCCGTGCCGGCTTCGGGCAAAAAACGCCCCCGAGCGGGCCTCATACGTCGGGGCCTCGGCGGCACAAGTGAGCCCGCAGCCCCAGGCTCTGTGGTGCCGTGGAAGCGGCGGCAGTGGGCGCCGAGGGCTGGCCACAGGTTTCGGGGCTGGCCCCCTTGGCGTGGGAGAAATGGCCGGACGTTCGCAAGCCCCGTGCCGGCTTCGGGCAAAAAACGCCCCCGAGCGGCCCTCATACGTAGGGGCCTAGGCGGCACAGGTGAGCCCGCAGCCCCAGGCTCTGTGGTGCCGTGGAAGCGGCGGCAGTGGGCGCCGAGGGCTGGCCACAGGTTTCGGGGCTGGCCCCTTTGGCGTGGGAGAAATCGCCGGACGTTCGCAAGCCCCGTGCCGGCTTCGGGCAAAAAACGGCCCCGAGCGGGCCTCATACGTCGGGGCCTAGGCGGCACAGGTGAGCCCGCAGCCCCAGGCTCTGTGGTGCCGTGGAAGCGGCGGCAGTGGGTGCCGAGGGCTGGCCACAGCTTTCGGGGCTGGCCCCTTTGGCGTGGGAGAAATTGCCGGACGTTCGCAAGCCCCGTGCCGGCTTCGGGCAAAAAACGCCCCCGAGCGGGCCTCGGACGTCGGGGCCTCGGCGGCACAGGTGAGTCTGCAGCCCCAGGCTCTGTGGTGCCGTGGAAGCGGCGGCAGTGGGCGCCGAGGGCTGGCCACAGCTTTCGGGGCTGGCCCCTTTGGCGTGGGAGAAATCGCCGTACGTTCACAAGCCCCGTGCCGGCTTCGGGCAAAAAACGGCCCCGAGCGGGCCTCATACGTGGGGGCCTCGGCGGCACAGGTGAGCCCGCAGCCCCAGGCTCTGTGGTGCCGTGGAAGCGGCGGCAGTGGGCGCCGAGGGCTGGCCACAGCTTTCGGGGCTGGCCCCTTTGGCGTGGGAGAAATCGCCGGACGTTCGCAAGCCCCGTGCCGGCTTCGGGCAAAAAACGGCCCCGAGCGGGCCTCATACGTCGGGGCCTCGGCGGCACAGGTGAGCCCGCAGCCCCAGGCTCTGTGGTGCCGTGGAAGCGGCGGCAGTGGGCGCCGAGGGCTGGCCACAGGTTTCGGGGCTGGCCCCTTTGGCGTGGGAGAAATCGCCGGACGTTCGCAAGCCCCGTGCCGGCTTTGGGCAAAAAACGGCCCCGAGCGGGCCTCATACGTGGGGGCCTCGGCGGCACAGGTGAGCCCGCAGCCCCAGGCTCTGTGGTGCCGTGGAAGCGGCGGCAGTGGGCGCCGAGGGCTGGCCACAGGTTTCGGGGCTGGCCCCTTTGGCGTGGGAGAAATCCCTGGACGTTCGCAAGCCCCGTGCCGGCTTCGGGCAAAAAAACGCCCCCGAGCGGTCGTCATACGTCGGGGCCTAGGCGGCACAGGTGAGCCTGCAGCCCCAGGCTCTGTGGTGCCGTGCAAGCGGCGGCAGTGGGCGCCGAGGGCTGGCCACAGCATTCGGGGCTGGCCCCTTTGGCGTGGGAGAAATCCCCGGACGTTCGCAAGCCCCATGCCGGCTTCGGGTAAAAAACGCCCCCGAGCGGTCGTCATACGTCGGGGCCTAGGTGGCACAGGTGAGCCCGCAGCCCCAGGCTCTGTGGTGCCGTGGAAGCGGCGGCAGTGGGCGCCGAGGGCTGGCCACAGCTTTCGGGGCTGGCCCCTTTGGCGTGGGAGAAATCCCCGGACGTTCGCAAGCCCCGTGCCGGCTTCGGGCAAAAAACGCCCCCGAGCGGTCGTCATACGTCGGGGCCTAGGCGGCACAGGTGAGCCCGCAGCCCCAGGCTCTGTGGTGCCGTGGAAGCGGCGGCAGTGGGCGCCGAGGGCTGGCCACAGCTTTCGGGGCTGGCCCGTTTGGCGTGGGAGAAATCGCCGGACGTTCGCAAGCCCCGTGCCGGCTTCGGGCAAAAAACGGCCCCGAGCGGGCCTCATACGTCGGGGCCTAGGCGGCACAGGTGAGCCCGCAGCCCCAGGCTCTGTGGTGCCGTGGAAGCGGCGGCAGTGGGCGCCGAGGGCTGGCCACAGGTTTCGGGGCTGGCCCGTTTGGCGTGGGAGAAATCCCCAGACGTTCGCAAGCCCCGTGACGGCTTCGGGCAAAAAACGGCCCCGAGCGGGCCTCATACGTCGGGGCCTCGGCGGCACCGGTGAGCCAGCAGCCCCAGGCTCTGTGGTGCCGTGGAAGCGGCGGCAGTGGGCGCCGAGGGCTGGCCACAGGTTTCGGGGCTGGCCCCTTTGGCATGGGAGAAATCCCCGGACGTTCGCAAGCCCCGTGCCGGCTTCAGGCAAAAAGCGGCCACGAGCGGGCCTCATACGTCGGGGCCTCGGCGGCACAGGTGAGCCCGCAGCCCCAGGCTCTGTGGTGCCGTGGAAGCGGCGGCAGTGGGCGCCGAGGGCTGGCCACAGCTTTCGGGGCTGGCCCCTTTGGCGTGGGAGAAATCGCCGTACGTTCGCAAGCCCCGTGCCGGCTTCGGGCAAAAAACGGCCCCGAGCGGGCCTCATACGTCGGGGCCTTGGCGGCACAGGTGAGCCCGCAGCCCCAGGCTCTGTGGTGCCGTGGAAGCAGCGGCAGTGGGCGCCGAGGGCTGGCCACAGCTTTCGGGGCTGGCCCCTTTGGCGTGGGAGAAATCGCCGGACGTTCGCAAGCCCCGTGCCGGCTTCGGGCAAAAAACGCCCCCGAGCGGTCGTCATACGTAGGGGCCTAGGCGGCACAGGTGAGCCCGCAGCCCCAGGCTCTGTGGTGCCGTGGAAGCGGCGGCAGTGGGCGCCGAGGGCTGGCCACAGGTTTCGGGGCTGGCCCCTTTGGCGTGGGAGAAATCGCCGGACGTTCGCAAGCCCCGTGCCGGCTTCGGGCAAAAAACGGCCCCGAGCGGGCCTCATACGTCGGGGCCTAGGCGGCACAGGTGAGCCCGCAGCCCCAGGCTCTGTGGTGCCGTGGAAGCGGCGGCAGTGGGCGCCGAGGGCTGGCCACAGGTTTCGGGGCTGGCCCCTTTGGCGTGGGAGAAATCGCCGGACGTTCGCAAGCCCCGTGCCGGCTTCGGGCAAAAAACGCCCCTGAGCGGGCCTCATACGTCGGGGCCTCGGCGGCACAGGTGAGCCCGCAGCCCCAGGCTCTGTGGTGCCGTGGAAGCGGCGGCAGTGGGCGCCGAGGGCTGGCCACAGCTTTCGGGGCTGGCCCCTTTGGCATGGGAGAAATCCCCGGACGTTCGCAAGCCCCGTGCCGGCTTCGGGCAAAAAGCGGCCACGAGCGGGCCTCATACGTCGGGGCCTCGGCGGCACAGGTGAGCCCGCAGCCCCAGGCTCTGTGGTGCCGTGGAAGCGGCGGCAGTGGGCGCCGAGGGCTGGCCACAGGTTTCGGGGCTGGCCCCTTTGGCGTGGGAGAAATCCCCGGACGTTCGCAAGCCCCGTGCCGGCTTCGGGCAAAAAACGCCCCTGAGCGGGCCTCATACGTGGGGGCCTCGGCGGCACAGGTGAGCCCGCAGCCCCAGGCTCTGTGGTGCCGTGGAAGCGGCGGCAGTGGGCGCCGAGGGCCGGCCACAGCTTTTGGGGCTGGCCCACTTGGCGTGGGAGAAATCGCCGGACGTTCGCAAGCCCCGTGCCGGCTTCGGGCAAAAAACGGCCCCGAGTGGGCCTCATACGTCGGGGCCTAGGCGGCACAGGTGAGCCCGCAGCCCCAGGCTCTGTGGTGCCGTGGAAGCGGCGGCAGTGGGCGCCGAGGGCTGGCCACAGGTTTCGGGGCTGGCCCCTTTGGCGTGGGAGAAATCGCCGGACGTTCGCAAGCCCCGTGCTGGCTTCGGGCAAAAAACGGCCCCGAGTGGGCCTCATACGTCGGGGCCTAGGCGGCACAGGTGAGCCCGCAGCCCCAGGCTCTGTGGTGCCGTGGAAGCGGCGGCAGTGGGCGCCGAGGGCTGGCCACAGCTTTCGGGGCTGGCCCCTTTGGCGTGGGAGAAATCGCCGGACGTTCGCAAGCCCCGTGCCGGCTTCGGGCAAAAAACGGCCCCGAGCGGTCGTCATACGTCGGGGCCTAGGCGGCACAGGTGAGCCCGCAGCCCCAGGCTCTGTGGTGCCGTGGAAGCGGCGGCAGTGGGCGCCGAGGGCTGGCCACAGCTTTCGTGGCTGTCCCCTTTGGCGTGGGAGAAATCGCCGTATGTTCGCAAGCCCCGTGCCGGCTTCGGGCAAAAAACGCCCCCGAGCGTGCCTCATACGTCGGGGCCTAGGCGGCACAGGTGAGACCGCAGCCCCAGGCTCTGTGGTGCCGTGGAAGCAGCGGCAGTGGGCGCCGAGGGCTGGCCACAGCTTTCGGGGCTGGCCCCTTTGGCGTGGGAGAAATCGCCGGACGTTCGCAAGCCCCGTGCCGGCTTCGGGCAAAAAACGCCCCCGAGCGGTCGTCATACGTCGGGGCCTAGGTGGCACAGGTGAGCCCGCAGCCCCAGGCTCTGTGGTGCCGGGGAAGCGGCGGCAGTGGGCGCCGAGGGCTGGCCACAGGTTTCGGGGCTGGCCCCTTTGGAGTGGGAGAAATCCCCGGACGTTCGCAAGCCCCGTGCCGGCTTCGGGCAAAAAACGGCCCCGAGCGGGCCTCATACGTCGGGGCCTAGGCGGCACAGGTGAGCCTGCAGCCCCAGGCTCTGTGGTGCCGTGGAAGCGGCGGCAGTGGGCGCCGAGGGCTGGCCACAGCTTTCGGGGCTGGCCCCTTTGGCGTGGGAGAAATCGCCGTACGTTCGCAAGCCCCGTGCCGGCTTCGGGCAAAAAACGGCCCCGAGCGGGCCTCATACGTCGGGGCCTTGGCGGCACAGGTGAGCCCGCAGCCCCAGGCTCTGTGGTGCCGTGGAAGCGGCGGCAGTGGGCGCCGAGGGCTGGCCACAGCTTTCGGGGCTGGCCCCTTTGGCGTGGGAGAAATCGCCGGACGTTCGCAAGCCCCGTGCCGGCTTCGGGCAAAAAACGCCCCCGAGCGGTCGTCATACGTAGGGGCCTAGGCGGCACAGGTGAGCCCGCAGCCCCAGGCTCTGTGGTGCCGTGGAAGCGGCGGCAGTGGGCGCCGAGGGCTGGCCACAGGTTTCGGGGCTGGCCCCTTTGGCGTGGGAGAAATCGCCGGACGTTCGCAAGCCCCGTGCCGGCTTCGGGCAAAAAACGGCCCCGAGCGGGCCTCATACGTCGGGGCCTAGGCGGCACAGGTGAGCCCGCAGCCCCAGGCTCTGTGGTGCCGTGGAAGCGGCGGCAGTGGGCGCCGAGGGCTGGCCACAGGTTTCGGGGCTGGCCCCTTTGGCGTGGGAGAAATCGCCGGACGTTCGCAAGCCCCGTGCCGGCTTCGGGCAAAAAACGCCCCTGAGCGGGCCTCATACGTCGGGGCCTCGGCGGCACAGGTGAGCCCGCAGCCCCAGGCTCTGTGGTGCCGTGGAAGCGGCGGCAGTGGGCGCCGAGGGCTGGCCACAGCTTTCGGGGCTGGCCCCTTTGGCGTGGGAGAAATCGCCGGACGTTCGCAAGCCCCGTGCCGGCTTCGGGCAAAAAACGCCCCCGAGCGGGCCTCATACGTCGGGGCCTAGGCGGCACAGGTGAGCCCGCAGCCCCAGGCTCTGTGGTGCCGTGGAAGCGGCGGCAGTGGGCGCCGAGGGCTGGCCACAGGTTTCGGGGCTGGCCCCTTTGGCGTGGGAGAAATCCCCGGACGTTCGCAAGCCCCGTGCCGGCTTCGGGCAAAAAACGCCCCCGAGCGGGCCTTATACGTCGGGGCCTAGGCGACACAGGTGAGCCCGCAGCCCCAGGCTTTGTGGTGCCGTGGAAGCAGCGGCAGTGGGCGCCGAGGGCTGGCCACAGGTTTCGGGGCTGGCCCCTTTGGCGTGGGAGAAATCGCCGGACGTTTGCAAGCCCCGTGCCGGCTTCGGGCAAAAAACGGCCCCGAGCGGTCGTCATACGTCGGGGCCTAGGCGGCACAGGTGAGCCCGCAGCCCGAAGCTCTGTGGTGCCGTGGAAGCGGCGGCAGTGGGCGCCGAGGGCCGGCCACAGCTTTTGGGGCTGGCCCCCTTGGCGTGGGAGAAATCGCCGGACGTTCGCAAGCCCCGTGCCGGCTTCGGGCAAAAAACGGCCCCGAGTGGGCCTCATACGTCGGGGCCTAGGCGGCACAGGTGAGCCCGCAGCCCCAGGCTCTGTGGTGCCGTGGAAGCGGCGGCAGTGGGCGCCGAGGGCTGGCCACAGGTTTCGGGGCTGGCCCCTTTGGCGTGGGAGAAATCGCCGGACGTTCGCAAGCCCCGTGCCGGCTTCGGGCAAAAAACGGCCCTGAGCGGGCCTCATACGTCGGGGCCACGGCGGCACAGGTGAGCCCGCAGCCCCAGGCTCTGTGGTGCCGTGGAAGCGGCGGCAGTGGGCGCCGAGGGCCGGCCACAGCTTTCGGGGCTGGCCCCTTTGGCGTGGGAGAAATCGCCGGACGTTCGCAAGCCCCGTGCCGCCTTCGGGCAAAAAACGGCCCCGAGCGGGCCTCATACGTCGGGGCCTAGGTGGCACAGGTGAGCCCGCAGCCCCAGGCTCTGTGGTGCCGTGGAAGCGGCGGCAGTGGGCGCCGAGGGCTGGCCACAGCATTCGGGGCTGGCCCCCTTAGCGTGGGAGAAATCGCCGGACGTTCGCAAGCCCCGTGCCGGCTTCGGGCAAAAAACGGCCCCGAGCGGGCCTCATACGTCGGGGCCTAGGCGGCACAGGTGAGCCCGCAGCCCCAGGCTCTGTGGTGCCGTGGAAGCGGCGGCAGTGGGCGCCGAGGGCTGGCCACAGGTTTCGGGGCTGGCCCCTTTGGCGTGGGAGAAATCGCCGGACGTTCGCAAGCCCCGTGCCGGCTTTGGGCAAAAAACGCCCCCGAGTGGGCCTCATACGTCGGGGCCTAGGCGGCACAGGTGAGCCCGCAGCCCCAGGCTCTGTGGTGCCGTGGAAGCGGCGGCAGTGGGCGCCGAGGGCTGGCCACAGCTTTCGGGGCTGGCCCCTTTGGCGTGGGAGAAATCCCTGGACGTTCGCAAGCCCCGTGCCGGCTTCGGGCAAAAAACGGCCGCGAGCGGGCCTCATACGTCGGGGCCTAGGCGGCACCGGTGACACCGCAGCCCCAGGCTCTGTGGTGCCGTGGAAGCGGCGGCAGTGGGCGCCGAGGGCTGGCCACAGCTTTCGGGGCTGGCCCCCTTGGCGTGGGAGAAATCGCCGGACGTTCGCAAGCCCCGTGCCGGCTTCGGGCAAAAAACGCCCCCGAGCGGTCGTCATACGTCGGGGCCTAGGTGGCACAGGTGAGCCCGCAGCCCCAGGCTCTGTGGTGCCGTGGAAGCGGCGGCAGTGGGCGCCGAGGGCTGGCCACAGCTTTCGGGGCTGGCCCCTTTGGCGTGGGAGAAATCCCCGGACGTTCGCAAGCCCTGTGCCGGCTTCAGGCAAAAAAACGCCCCCAAGCGGGCCTCATACGTCGGGGCCTAGGCGGCACAGGTGAGCCCGCAGCCCCAGGCTCTGTGGTGCCGTGGAAGCGGCGGCAGTGGGCGCCGAGGGCTGGCCACAGCTTTCGGGGCTGGCCCCTTTGGCGTGGGAGAAATCGCCGGACGTTCGCAAGCCCCGTGCCGGCTTCGGGCAAAAAACGGCCCCGAGCGGGCCTCATACGTCGGGGCCTCGGCGGCACAGGTGAGCCCGCAGCCCCAGGCTCTGTGGTGCCGTGGAAGCGGCGGCAGTGGGCGCCGAGGGCTGGCCACAGCTTTCGGGGCTGGCCCCTTTGGCGTGGGAGAAATCGCCGGACGTTCGCAAGCCCCGTGCCGGCTTCGGGCAAAAAACGGCCCCGAGCGGGCCTCATACGTCGGGGCCTCGGCGGCACAAGTGAGCCCGCAGCCCCAGGCTCTGTGGTGCCGTGGAAGCGGCGGCAGTGGGCGCCGAGGGCTGGCCACAGGTTTCGGGGCTGGCCCCCTTGGCGTGGGAGAAATCGCCGGACGTTCGCAAGCCCCGTGCCGGCTTCGGGCAAAAAACGCCCCCGAGCGGTCGTCATACGTAGGGGCCTAGGCGGCACAGGTGAGCCCGCAGCCCCAGGCTCTGTGGTGCCGTGGAAGCGGCGGCAGTGGGCGCCGAGGGCTGGCCACAGGTTTCGGGGCTGGCCCCTTTGGCGTGGGAGAAATCGCCGGACGTTCGCAAGCCCCGTGCCGGCTTCGGGCAAAAAACGCCCCCGAGCGGGCCTCATACGTGGGGGCCTCGGCGGCACAGGTGAGCCCGCAGCCCCAGGCTCTGTGGTGCCGTGGAAGCGGCGGCAGTGGGCGCCGAGGGCTGGCCACAGGTTTCGGGGCTGGCCCCTTTGGCGTGGGAGAAATCCCCGGACGTTCGCAAGCCCCGTGCCGGCTTCGGGCAAAAAACGGCCCCGAGCGGGCCTCATACGTCGGGGCCTCGGCGGCACAGGTGAGCCCGCAGCCCCAGGCTCTGTGGTGCCGTGGAAGCGTCGGCAGTGGGCGCCGAGGGCTGGCCACAGGTTTCGGGGCTGGCCCCTTTGGCGTGGGAGAAATCGCCGGACGTTCGCAAGCCCCGTGCCGGCTTCGGGCAAAAAACGGCCCCGAGCGGGCCTCATACGTCGGGGCCTAGGCGGCACAGGTGAGCCCGCAGCCCCAGGCTCTGTGGTGCCGTGGAAGCGGCGGCAGTGGGCGCCGAGGGCTGGCCACAGGTTTCGGGGCTGGCCCCTTTGGCGTGGGAGAAATCGCCGGACGTTCGCAAGCCCCGTGCCGGCTTCGGGCAAAAAACGGCCCCGAGCGGGCCTCGGACGTCGGGGCCTCGGCGGCACCGGTGACACCGCAGCCCCAGGCTCTGTGGTGCCGTGGAAGCGGCGGCAGTGGGCGCCGAGGGCTGGCCACAGGTTTCGGGGCTGGCCCCTTTGGCGTGGGAGAAATCCCTGGACGTTCGCAAGCCCCGTGCCGGCTTCGGGCAAAAAAACGCCCCCGAGCGGTCGTCATACGTCGGGGCCTAGGCGGCACAGGTGAGCCTGAAGCCCCAGGCTCTGTGGTGCCGTGGAAGCGGCGGCAGTGGGCGCCGAGGGCTGGCCACAGCATTCGGGGCTGGCACCTTTGGCGTGGGAGAAATCCCCGGACGTTCGCAAGCCCCATGCCGGCTTCGGGTAAAAAACGCCCCCGAGCGGTCGTCATACGTCGGGGCCTAGGTGGCACAGGTGAGCCCGCAGCCCCAGGCTCTGTGGTGCCGTGGAAGCGGCGGCAGTGGGCGCCGAGGGCTGGCCACAGGTTTCGGGGCTGTCCCCTTTGGCGTGGGACAAATCCCCGGACATTCGCAAGCCCCGTGCCGGCTTCGGGCAAAAAACGGCCCCGAGCGGGCCTCATACGTCGGGGCCTAGGCGGCACAGGTGAGCCCGCAGCCCCAGGCTCTGTGGTGCCGTGGAAGCGGCGGCAGTGGGCGCCGAGGGCTGGCCACAGCTTTCGGGGCTGGCCCCTTTGGCGTGGGAGAAATCGCCGGACGTTCGCAAGCCCCGTGCCGGCTTCGGGCAAAAAACGGCCGCGAGCGGGCCTCATACGTCGGGGCCTAGGCGGCACAGGTGAGCCCGCAGCCCCAGGCTCTGTGGTGCCGTGGAAGCGGCGGCAGTGGGCGCCGAGGGCTGGCCACAGCTTTCGGGGCTGGCCCCTTTGGCGTGGGAGAAATCCCCAGACGTTCGCAAGCCCCGTGACGGCTTCGGGCAAAAAACGCCCCCGAGCGGGCCTCATACGTCGGGGCCTCGGCGGCACAAGTGAGCCAGCAGCCCCAGGCTCTGTGGTGCCGTGGAAGCGGCGGCAGTGGGCGCCGAGGGCTGGCCACAGGTTTCGGGGCTGGCCCCTTTGGCATGGGAGAAATCCCCGGACGTTCGCAAGCCCCGTGCCGGCTTCGGGCAAAAAGCGGCCCCGAGCGGGCCTCATACGTCGGGGCCTCGGCGGCACAGGTGAGCCCGCAGCCCCAGGCTCTGTGGTGCCGTGGAAGCGGCGGCAGTGGGTGCCGAGGGCTGGCCACAGGTTTCGGGGCTGGCCCCTTTGGCGTGGGAGAAATCGCCGGACGTTCGCAAGCCCCGTGCCGGCTTCGGGCAAAAAACGGCCCCGAGCGGTCGTCATACGTCGGGGCCTAGGCGGCACAGGTGAGCCCGCAGCCCCAGGCTCTGTGGTGCCGTGGAAGCGGCGGCAGTGGGCGCCGAGGGCTGGCCACAGCTTTCGGGGCTGGCCCCCTTGGCGTGGGAGAAATCGCCGGACGTTCGCAAGCCCCGTGCCGGCTTCGGGCAAAAAACGCCCCCGAGCGGTCGTCATACGTAGGGGCCTAGGCGGCACAGGTGAGCCCGCAGCCCCAGGCTCTGTGGTGCCGTGGAAGCGGCGGCAGTGGGCGCCGAGGGCTGGCCACAGCTTTCGGGGCTGGCCCCTTTGGCGTGGGAGAAATCGCCGGACGTTTGCAAGCCCCGTGCCGGCTTCGGGCAAAAAAACGGCCCCGAGCGGTCGTCATACGTCGGGGCCTAGGCGGCACAGGTGAGCCCGCAGCCCCAGGCTCTGTGGTGCCGTGGAAGCGGCGGCAGTGGGCGCCGAGGGCTGGCCACAGGTTTCGGGGCTGGCCCCTTTGGCGTGGGAGAAATCGCCGGACGTTCGCAAGCCCCGTGCCGGCTTCGGGCAAAAAACGCCCCTGAGCGGGCCTCATACGTCGGGGCCTCGGCGGCAGAGGTGAGCCCGCAGCCCCAGGCTCTGTGGTGCCGTGGAAGCGGCGGCAGTGGGCGCCGAGGGCTGGCCACAGGTTTCGGGGCTGGCCCCCTTGGCGTGGGAGAAATCGCCGGACGTTCGCAAGCCCCGTGCCGGCTTCGGGCAAAAAACGGCCCCGAGCGGGCCTCATACGTCGGGGCCTAGGCGGCACAGGTGAGCCCGCAGCCCCAGGCTCTGTGGTGCCGTGGAAGCGGCGGCAGTGGGCGCCGAGGGCTGGCCACAGCTTTCGGGGCTGGCCCCTTTGGCGTGGGAGAAATCGCCGGACGTTCGCAAGCCCCGTGCCGGCTTCGGGCAAAAAACGCCCCCGAGCGGGCCTTATACGTCGGGGCCTAGGCGGCACAGGTGAGCCCGCAGCCCCAGGCTTTGTGGTGCCGTGGAAGCAGCGGCAGTGGGCGCCGAGGGCTGGCCACAGGTTTCGGGGCTGGCCCCTTTGGCGTGGGAGAAATCGCCGGACGTTTGCAAGCCCCGTGCCGGCTTCGGGCAAAAAACGGCCCCGAGCGGTCGTCATACGTCGGGGCCTAGGCGGCACAGGTGAGCCCGCAGCCCCAGGCTCTGTGGTGCCGTGGAAGCGGCGGCAGTGGGCGCCGAGGGCCGGCCACAGCTTTTGGGGCTGGCCCCCTTGGCGTGGGAGAAATCGCCGGACGTTCGCAAGCCCCGTGCCGGCTTCGGGCAAAAAACGGCCCCGAGCGGGCCTCATACGTCGGGGCCTAGGCGGCACAGGTGAGCCCGCAGCCCCAGGCTCTGTGGTGCCGTGGAAGCGGCGGCAGTGGGCGCCGAGGGCCGGCCACAGCTTTCGGGGCTGGCCCCTTTGGCGTGGGAGAAATCGCCGGACGTTCGCAAGCCCCGTGCCGGCTTCGGGCAAAAAACGGCCCCGAGCGGGCCTCATACGTCGGGGCCTAGGCGGCACAGGTGAGCCCGCAGCCCCAGGCTCTGTGGTGCCGTGGAAGCGGCGGCAGTGGGCGCTGAGGGCTGGCCACAGCTTTCGGGGCTGGCCCCCTTAGCGTGGGAGAAATCGCCGGACGTTCGCAAGCCCCGTGCCGGCTTCGGGCAAAAAACGGCCCCGAGCGGGCCTCATACGTCGGGGCCTAGGCGGCACAGGTGAGCCCGCAGCCCCAGGCTCTGTGGTGCCGTGGAAGCGGCGGCAGTGGGCGCCGAGGGCTGGCCACAGGTTTCGGGGCTGGCCCCTTTGGCGTGGGAGAAATTGCCGGACGTTCGCAAGCCCCGTGCCGGCTTCGGGCAAAAAACGCCCCCGAGCGGGCCTCATACGTCGGGGCCTAGGCGGCACAGGTGAGCCCGCAGCCCCAGGCTCTGTGGTGCCGTGGAAGCGGCGGCAGTGGGCGCCGAGGGCTGGCCACAGCTTTCGGGGCTGGCCCCTTTGGCGTGGGAGAAATCGCCGGACGTTCGCAAGCCCCGTGCCGGCTTCGGGCAAAAAACGGCCCCGAGCGGGCCTCATACGTCGGGGCCTAGGCGGCACAGGTGAGCCCGCAGCCCCAGGCTCTGTGGTGCCGTGGAAGCAGCGGCAGTGGGCGCCGAGGGCTGGCCACAGCTTTCGGGGCTGGCCCCTTTGGCGTGGGAGAAATCCCTGGACGTTCGCAAGCCCCGTGCCGGCTTCGGGCAAAAAACGGCCGCGAGCGGGCCTCATACGTCGGGGCCACGGCGGCACAGGTGAGCCCGCAGCCCCAGGCTCTGTGGTGCCGTGGAAGCGGCGGCAGTGGGCGCCGAGGGCTGGCCACAGCTTTCGGGGCTGGCCCCCTTGGCGTGGGAGAAATCGCCGGACGTTCGCAAGCCCCGTGCCGGCTTCGGGCAAAAAAACGGCCCCGAGCGGTCGTCATACGTCGGGGCCTAGGTGGCACAGGTGAGCCCGCAGCCCCAGGCTCTGTGGTGCCGTGGAAGCGGCGGCAGTGGGTGCCGAGGGCTGGCCACAGCTTTCGGGGCTGGCCCCTTTGGCGTGGGAGAAATCCCCGGACGTTCGCAAGCCCCGTGCCGGCTTCGGGCAAAAAACGCCCCCGAGCGGGCCTCGGACGTCGGGGCCTCGGCGGCACAGGTGAGTCTGCAGCCCCAGGCTCTGTGGTGCCGTGGAAGCGGCGGCAGTGGGCGCCGAGGGCTGGCCACAGGTTTCGGGGCTGGCCCCTTTGGCGTGGGAGAAATCGCCGTACGTTCACAAGCCCCGTGCCGGCTTCGGGCAAAAAACGGCCCCGAGCGGGCCTCATACGTGGGGGCCTCGGCGGCACAGGTGAGCCCGCAGCCCCAGGCTCTGTGGTGCCGTGGAAGCGGCGGCAGTGGGCGCCGAGGGCTGGCCACAGCTTTCGGGGCTGGCCCCTTTGGCGTGGGAGAAATCCCCGGACGTTCGCAAGCCCCGTGCCGGCTTCGGGCAAAAAACGGCCCCGAGCGGGCCTCATACGTCGGGGCCTCGGCGGCACAGGTGAGCCCGCAGCCCCAGGCTCTGTGGTGCCGTGGAAGCGTCGGCAGTGGGCGCCGAGGGCTGGCCACAGGTTTCGGGGCTGGCCCCTTTGGCGTGGGAGAAATCGCCGGACGTTCGCAAGCCCCGTGCCGGCTTCGGGCAAAAAACGGCCCCGAGCGGGCCTCATACGTCGGGGCCTAGGCGGCACAGGTGAGCCCGCAGCCCCAGGCTCTGTGGTGCCGTGGAAGCGGCGGCAGTGGGCGCCGAGGGCTGGCCACAGGTTTCGGGGCTGGCCCCTTTGGCGTGGGAGAAATCGCCGGACGTTCGCAAGCCCCGTGCCGGCTTCGGGCAAAAAACGGCCCCGAGCGGGCCTCATACGTCGGGGCCTAGGCGGCACAGGTGAGCCCGCAGCCCCAGGCTCTGTGGTGCCGTGGAAGCGGCGGCAGTGGGCGCTGAGGGCTGGCCACAGCTTTCGGGGCTGGCCCCTTTGGCGTGGGAGAAATCCCTGGACGTTCGCAAGCCCCGTGCCGGCTTCGGGCAAAAAAACGCCACCGAGCGGTCGTCATACGTCGGGGCCTAGGCGGCACAGGTGAGCCTGCAGCCCCAGGCTCTGTCGTGCCGTGCAAGCGGCGGCAGTGGGCGCCGAGGGCTGGCCACAGCATTCGGGGCTGTCCCCTTTGGCGTGGGAGAAATCCCCGGACGTTCGCAAGCCCCATGCCGGCTTCGGGTAAAAAACGCCCCCGAGCGGTCGTCATACGTCGGGGCCTAGGTGGCACAGGTGAGCCCGCAGCCCCAGGCTCTGTGGTGCCGTGGAAGCGGCGGCAGTGGGCGCCGAGGGCTGGCCACAGCTTTCGGGGCTGTCCCCTTTGGCGTGGGACAAATCCCCGGACGTTCGCAAGCCCCGTGCCGGCTTTGGGCAAAAAACGGCCCCGAGCGGGCCTCATACGTCGGGGCCTAGGCGGCACAGGTGAGCCCGCAGCCCCAGGCTCTGTGGTGCCGTGGAAGCGGCGGCAGTGGGCGCCGAGGGCTGGCCACAGCTTTCGGGGCAGGCCCCTTTGGCGTGGGAGAAATCCCCGGACGTTCGCAAGCCCCGTGCCGGCTTCGGGCAAAAAACGGCCCCGAGCGGGCCTCATACGTCGGGGCCACGGCGGCACAGGTGAGCCCGTAGCCCCAGGCTCTGTGGTGCCGTGGAAGCGGCGGCAGTGGGCGCCGAGGGCTGGCCACAGGTTTCGGGGCTGGCCCCTTTTGCGTGGGAGAAATCGCCGGACGTTCGCAAGCCCCGTGCCGGCTTCGGGCAAAAAACGGCCCCGAGCGGTCGTCATACGTCGGGGCCACGGCGGCACAGGTGAGCCCGCAGCCCCAGGCTCTGTGGTGCCGTGGAAGCGGCGGCAGTGGGCGCCGAGGGCTGGCCACAGCTTTCGGGGCTGGCCCCCTTGGCGTGGGAGAAATCGCCGGACGTTCGCAAGCCCCGTGCCGGCTTCGGGCAAAAAACGGCCCCGAGCGGGCCTCATACGTCGGGGCCACGGCGGCACAGGTGAGCCCGCAGCCCCAGGCTCTGTGGTGCCGTGGAAGCGGCGGCAGTGGGCGCCGAGGGCTGGCCACAGCTTTCGGGGCTGGCCCCCTTGGCGTGGGAGAAATCGCCGGACGTTCGCAAGCCCCGTGCCGGCTTCAGGCAAAAAAAGCCCCCGAGCAGGCCTCATACGTCGGGGCCACGGCGGCACAGGTGAGCCCGCAGCCCCAGGCTCTGTGGTGCCGTGGAAGCGGCGGCAGTGGGCGCCGAGGGCTGGCCACAGCTTTCGGGGCTGGCCCCCTTGGCGTGGGAGAAATCGCCGGACGTTCGCAAGCCCCGTGCCGGCTTCGGGCAAAAAACGCCCCCGAGCGGGCCTCATACGTCGGGGCCTAGGCGGCACAGGTGAGCCCGCAGCCCCAGGCTCTGTGGTGCCGTGGAAGCGGCGGCAGTGGGCGCCGAGGGCTGGCCACAGCTTTCGGGGCTGGCCCCTTTGGCGTGGGAGAAATCGCCGGACGTTCGCAAGCCCCGTGCCGGCTTCGGGCAAAAAACGGCCCCGAGCGGGCCTCATACGTCGGGGCTAGGTGGCACAGGTGAGCCCGCAGCCCCAGGCTCTGTGGTGCCGTGGAAGCGGCGGCAGTGGGCGCCGAGGGCTGGCCACAGGTTTCGGGGCTGGCCCCTTTGGCGTGGGAGAAATCCCCAGACGTTCGCAAGCCCCGTGCCGGCTTCGGGCAAAAAACGGCCCCGAGCGGTCGTCATACGTAGGGGCCTAGGCGGCACAGGTGAGCCCGCAGCCCCAGGCTCTGTGGTGCCGTGGAAGCGGCGGCAGTGGGTGCCGAGGGCTGGCCACAGCTTTCGGGGCTGGCCCCTTTGGCGTGGGAGAAATCCCCGGACGTTCGCAAGCCCCGTGCCGGCTTCGGGCAAAAAACGCCCCCGAGCGGGCCTCATACGTCGGGGCCACGGCGGCACAGGTGAGCCCGCAGCCCCAGGCTCTGTGGTGCCGTGGAAGCGGCGGCAGTGGGCGCCGAGGGCCGGCCACAGCTTTCGGGGCTGGCCCCTTTGGCGTGGGAGAAATCGCCGGACGTTCGCAAGCCCCGTGCCGGCTTCAGGCAAAAAACGCCGCCGAGCGGGCCTCATACGTCGGGGCCTAGGCGGCACAGGTGAGCCCGCAGCCCCAGGCTCTGTGGTGCCGTGGAAGCGGCGGCAGTGGGCGCCGAGGGCTGGCCACAGCTTTCGGGGCTGGCCCCTTTGGCGTGGGAGAAATCGCCGGACGTTCGCAAGCCCCGTGCCGGCTTCGGGCAAAAAACGGCCCCGAGGAGGCCTCATACGTCGGGGCCTAGGCGGCACAGGTGAGCCCGTAGCCCCAGGCTCTGTGGTTCCGTGGAAGCGGCGGCAGTGGGCGCCGAGGGCTGGCCACAGCTTTCGGGGCTGGCCCCTTTGGCGTGGGAGAAATCGCCGGACGTTCGCAAGCCCCGTGCCGGCTTCGGGCAAAAAACGGCCCCGAGCGGGCCTCATACGTCGGGGCCTAGGTGGCACAGGTGAGCCCGCAGCCCCAGGCTCTGTGGTGCCGTGGAAGCGGCGGCAGTGGGCGCCGAGGGCTGGCCACAGCTTTCGGGGCTGGCCCCTTTGGCGTGGGAGAAATCCCCGGACGTTCGCAAGCCCCGTGCCGGCTTCGGGCAAAAAACGGCCCCGAGCGGGCCTCATACGTCGGGGCCACGGCGGCACAGGTGAGCCCGTAGCCCCAGGCTCTGTGGTGCCGTGGAAGCGGCGGCAGTGGGCGCCGAGGGCTGGCCACAGCTTTCGGGGCTGGCCCCTTTGGCGTGGGAGAAATCCCCGGACGTTCGCAAGCCCCGTGCCGGCTTCGGGCAAAAAACACCCCCGAGCGGGCCTCATACGTCGGGGCCACGGCGGCACAGGTGAGCCCGCAGCCCCAGGCTCTGTGGTGCCGTGGAAGCGGCGGCAGTGGGCGCCGAGGGCTGGCCACAGCTTTCGGGGCTGGCCCCCTTGGCGTGGGAGAAATCCCCGGACGTTCGCAAGCCCCGTGCCGGCTTCGGGCAAAAAACGGCCCCGAGCGGGCCTCATACGTCGGGGCCACGGCGGCACAGGTGAGCCCGCAGCCCCAGGCTCTGTGGTGCCGTGGAAGCGGCGGCAGTGGGCGCCGAGGGCTGGCCACAGCTTTCGGGGCTGGCCCCCTTGGCGTGGGAGAAATCGCCGGACGTTCGCAAGCCCCGTGCCGGCTTCAGGCAAAAAAAGCCCCCGAGCAGGCCTCATACGTCGGGGCCACGGCGGCACAGGTGAGCCCGCAGCCCCAGGCTCTGTGGTGCCGTGGAAGCGGCGGCAGTGGGCGCCGAGGGCTGGCCACAGCTTTCGGGGCTGGCCCCTTTGGCGTGGGAGAAATCGCCGGACGTTCGCAAGCCCCGTGCCGGCTTCGGGCAAAAAACGCCCCCGAGCAGGCCTCATACGTCGGGGCCTAGGTGGCACAGGTGAGCCCGCAGCCCCAGGCTCTGTGGTGCCGTGGAAGCGGCGGCAGTGGGCGCCGAGGGCTGGCCACAGCTTTCGGGGCTGGCCCCTTTGGCGTGGGAGAAATCGCCGGACGTTCGCAAGCCCCGTGCCGGCTTCGGGCAAAAAACGCCGCCGAGCGGGCCTCATACGTCGGGGCCACAGCGGCACAGGTGAGCCCGCAGCCCCAGGCTCTGTGGTGCCGTGGAAGCGGCGGCAGTGGGCGCCGAGGGCTGGCCACAGCTTTCGGGGCTGGCCCCTTTGGCGTGGGAGAAATCCCCGGACGTTCGCAAGCCCCGTGCCGGCTTCAGGCAAAAAACGCCCCCGAGCAGGCCTCATACGTCGGGGCCACGGCGGCACAGGTGAGCCCGCAGCCCCAGGCTCTGTGGTGCCGTGGAAGCGGCGGCAGTGGGCGCCGAGGGCTGGCCACAGCTTTCGGGGCTGGCCCCTTTGGCGTGGGAGAAATCCCCGGACGTTCGCAAGCCCCGTGCCGGCTTCGGGCAAAAAACGGCCCCGAGCGGGCCTCATACGTCGGGGCCTAGGCGGCACAGGTGAGCCCGCAGCCCCAGGCTCTGTGGTGCCGTGGAAGCGGCGGCAGTGGGCGCCGAGGGCTGGCCACAGCTTTCGGGGCTGGCCCCCTTGGCGTGGGAGAAATCGCCGGACGTTCGCAAGCCCCGTGCCGGCTTCGGGCAAAAAACGCCCCCGAGCGGGCCTCATACGTCGGGGCCTAGGCGGCACAGGTGAGCCCGCAGCCCCAGGCTCTGTGGTGCCGTGGAAGCGGCGGCAGTGGGCGCCGAGGGCTGGCCCCAGCTTTCGGGGCTGGCCCCTTTGGCGTGGAAGAAATCCCCGGACGTTCGCAAGCCCCGTGCCGGCTTCGGGCAAAAAACGCCGCCGAGCGGGCCTCATACGTCGGGGCCACGGCGGCACAGGTGAGCCCGCAGCCCCAGGCTCTGTGGTGCCGTGGAAGCGGCGACAGTGGGCGCCGAGGGCTGGCCACAGCTTTCGGGGCTGGCCCCCTTGGCGTGGGAGAAATCGCCGGACGTTCGCAAGCCCCGTGCCGGCTTCGGGCAAGAAACGGCCCCGAGCGGGCCTCATACGTCGGGGCCACGGCAGCACAGGTGAGCCCGCAGCCCCAGGCTCTGTGGTGCCGTGGAAGCGGCGACAGTGGGCGCCGAGGGCTGGCCACAGCTTTCGGGGCTGGCCCCCTTGGCGTGGGAGAAATCCCCGGACGTTCGCAAGCCCCGTGCCGGCTTCGGGCAAAAAACGGCCCCGAGCGGGCCTCATACGTCGGGGCCTAGGCGGCACAGGTGAGCCCGCAGCCCCAGGCTCTGTGGTGCCGTGGAAGCGGCGGCAGTGGGCGCCGAGGGCTGGCCACAGCTTTCGGGGCTGGCCCCTTTGGCGTGGGAGAAATCCCTGGACGTTCGCAAGCCCCGTGCCGGCTTCGGGCAAAAAACAGCCCCGAGCGGTCGTCATACGTCGGGGCCTCGGCGGCACAGGTGAGCCCGCAGCCCCAGGCTCTGTGGTGCCGTGGAAGCGGCGGCAGTGGGCGCCGAGGGCTGGCCACAGCTTTCGGGGCTGGCCCCTTTGGCGTGGGAGAAATCGCCGGACGTTCGCAAGCCCCGTGCCGGCTTCGGGCAAAAAACGCCGCCGAGCGGGCCTCATACGTCTGGGCCTAGGCGGCACAGGTGAGCCCGCAGCCCCAGGCTCTGTGGTGCCGTGGAAGCGGCAGCAGTGGGCGCCGAGGGCTGGCCACAGCTTTCGGGGCTGGCCCCCTTGGCGTGGGAGAAATCGCCGGACGTTCGCAAGCCCCGTGCCGGCTTCAGGCAAAAAAAGCCCCCGAGCGGGCCTCATACGTCGGGGCCACGGCGGCACAGGTGAGCCCGCAGCCCCAGGCTCTGTGGTGCCGTGGAAGCGGCGGCAGTGGGCGCCGAGGGCTGGCCATAGCTTTCGGGGCTGGCCCCTTTGGCGTGGGAGAAATGGCCGGACGTTCGCAAGCCCCGTGCCGGCTTCGGGCAAAAAACGGCCCCGAGCGGGCCTCGTACGTCTGGGCCTAGGCGGCACAGGTGAGCCCGCAGCCCCAGGCTCTGTGGTGCCGTGGAAGCGGCGGCAGTGGGTGCCGAGGGCTGGCCACAGCTTTCGGGGCTGGCCCCCTTGGCGTGGGAGAAATCGCCCGACGTTCGCAAGCCCCGTGCCGGCTTCGGGCAAGAAACGGCCCCGAGCGGGCCTCGGACGTCGCGGCCTCGGCGGCACCGGTGACACCGCAGCCCCAGGCTCTGTGGTGCCGTGGAAGCGGCGGCAGTGGGCGCCGAGGGCTGGCCACAGCTTTCGGGGCTGGCCCCCTTGGCGTGGGAGAAATCGCCCGACGTTCGCAAGCCCCGTGCCGGCTTCAGGCAAAAAAAGCCCCCGAGCAGGCCTCATACGTCGGGGCCACGGCGGCACAGGTGAGCCCGCAGCCCCAGGCTCTGTGGTGCCGTGGAAGCGGCGGCAGTGGGCGCCGAGGGCTGGCCACAGCTTTCGGGGCTGGCCCCTTTGGCGTGGGAGAAATCGCCGGACGTTCGCAAGCCCCGTGCCGGCTTCGGGCAAAAAACGCCCCCGAGCGGGCCTCATACGTCGGGGCCTAGGTGGCACAGGTGAGCCCGCAGCCCCAGGCTCTGTGGTGCCGTGGAAGCGGCGGCAGTGGGCGCCGAGGGCTGGCCACAGCTTTCGGGGCTGGCCCCTTTGGCGTGGGAGAAATGGCCGGACGTTCGCAAGCCCCGTGCCGGCTTCGGGCAAAAAACGGCCCCGAGCGGTCGTCATACGTCGGGGCCTAGGCGGCACAGGTGAGCCCGCAGCCCCAGGCTCTGTGGTGCCGTGGAAGCGGCGGCAGTGGGCGCCGAGGGCTGGCCACAGCTTTCGGGGCTGGCCCCCTTGGCGTGGGAGAAATCCCCGGACGTTCGCAAGCCCCGTGCCGGCTTCGGGCAAAAAACGCCCCCGAGCGGGCCTCATACGTCGGGGCCTAGGCGGCACAGGTGAGCCCGCAGCCCCAGGCTCTGTGGTGCCGTGGAAGCGGCGGCAGTGGGCGCCGAGGGCTGGCCACAGCTTTCGGGGCTGGCCCCTTTGGCGTGGGAGAAATCCCCGGACGTTCGCAAGCCCCGTGCCGGCTTCGGGCAAAAAACGGCCCCGAGCGGTCGTCATACGTCGGGGCCTAGGCGGCACAGGTGAGCCCGCAGCCCCAGGCTCTGTGGTGCCGTGGAAGCGGCGGCAGTGGGCGCCGAGGGCTGGCCACAGCTTTCGGGGCTGGCCCCTTTGGCGTGGGAGAAATGGCCGGACGTTCGCAAGCCCCGTGCCGGCTTCGGGCAAAAAACGGCCCCGAGCGGGCCTCGTACGTCTGGGCCTAGGCGGCACAGGTGAGCCCGCAGCCCCAGGCTCTGTGGTGCCGTGGAAGCGGCGGCAGTGGGTGCCGAGGGCTGGCCACAGCTTTCGGGGCTGGCCCCCTTGGCGTGGGAGAAATCGCCGGACGTTCGCAAGCCCCGTGCCGGCTTCGGGCAAGAAACGGCCCCGAGCGGGCCTCGGACGTCGCGGCCTCGGCGGCACCGGTGACACCGCAGCCCCAGGCTCTGTGGTGCCGTGGAAGCGGCGGCAGTGGGCGCCGAGGGCTGGCCACAGCTTTCGGGGCTGGCCCCCTTGGCGTGGGAGAAATGGCCGGACGTTCGCAAGCCCCGTGCCGGCTTCAGGCAAAAAAAGCCCCCGAGCAGGCCTCATACGTCGGGGCCACGGCGGCACAGGTGAGCCCGCAGCCCCAGGCTCTGTGGTGCCGTGGAAGCGGCGACAGTGGGCGCCGAGGGCTGGCCACAGCTTTCGGGGCTGGCCCCCTTGGCGTGGGAGAAATCCCCGGACGTTCGCAAGCCCCGTGCCGGCTTCGGGCAAAAAACGCCCCCGAGCGGGCCTCATACGTCGGGGCCTAGGCGGCACAGGTGAGCCCGCAGCCCCAGGCTCTGTGGTGCCGTGGAAGCGGCGGCAGTGGGCGCCGAGGGCTGGCCACAGCTTTCGGGGCTGGCCCCTTTGGCGTGGGAGAAATCCCCGGACGTTCGCAAGCCCCGTGCCGGCTTCGGGCAAAAAACGGCCCCGAGCGGTCGTCATACGTCGGGGCCTAGGCGGCACAGGTGAGCCCGCAGCCCCAGGCTCTGTGGTGCCGTGGAAGCGGCGGCAGTGGGCGCCGAGGGCTGGCCACAGCTTTCGGGGCTGGCCCCTTTGGCGTGGGAGAAATCCCCGGACGTTCGCAAGCCCCGTGCCGGCTTCAGGCAAAAAAAGCCCCCGAGCGGGCCTCATACGTCGGGGCCACAGCGGCACAGGTGAGCCCGCAGCCCCAGGCTCTGTGGTGCCGTGGAAGCGGCGGCAGTGGGCGCCGAGGGCTGGCCACAGCTTTCGGGGCTGGCCCCTTTGGCGTGGGAGAAATCGCCGGACGTTCGCAAGCCCCGTGCCGGCTTCAGGCAAAAAAAGCCCCCGAGCAGGCCTCATACGTCGGGGCCACGGCGGCACAGGTGAGCCCGCAGCCCCAGGCTCTGTGGTGCCGTGGAAGCGGCGGCAGTGGGCGCCGAGGGCTGGCCACAGCTTTCGGGGCTGGCCCCTTTGGCGTGGGAGAAATCGCCGGACGTTCGCAAGCCCCGTGCCGGCTTCGGGCAAAAAACGCCGCCGAGCGGGCCTCATACGTCGGGGCCACAGCGGCACAGGTGAGCCCGCAGCCCCAGGCTCTGTGGTGCCGTGGAAGCGGCGGCAGTGGGCGCCGAGGGCTGGCCACAGCTTTCGGGGCTGGCCCCTTTGGCGTGGGAGAAATCCCCGGACGTTCGCAAGCCCCGTGCCGGCTTCAGGCAAAAAACGCCCCCGAGCAGGCCTCATACGTCGGGGCCACGGCGGCACAGGTGAGCCCGCAGCCCCAGGCTCTGTGGTGCCGTGGAAGCGGCGGCAGTGGGCGCCGAGGGCTGGCCACAGCTTTCGGGGCTGGCCCCTTTGGCGTGGGAGAAATCGCCGGACGTTCGCAAGCCCCGTGCCGGCTTCAGGCAAAAAAAGCCCCCGAGCGGGCCTCATACGTCGGGGCCACGGCGGCACAGGTGAGCCCGCAGCCCCAGGCTCTGTGGTGCCGTGGAAGCGGCGGCAGTGGGCGCCGAGGGCTGGCCACAGCTTTCGGGGCTGGCCCCTTTGGCGTGGGAGAAATGGCCGGACGTTCGCAAGCCCCGTGCCGGCTTCGGGCAAAAAACGGCCCCGAGCGGGCCTCGTACGTCTGGGCCTAGGCGGCACAGGTGAGCCCGCAGCCCCAGGCTCTGTGGTGCCGTGGAAGCGGCGGCAGTGGGTGCCGAGGGCTGGCCACAGCTTTCGGGGCTGGCCCCCTTGGCGTGGGAGAAATGGCCGGACGTTCGCAAGCCCCGTGCCGGCTTCAGGCAAAAAAAGCCCCCGAGCAGGCCTCATACGTCGGGGCCACGGCGGCACAGGTGAGCCCGCAGCCCCAGGCTCTGTGGTGCCGTGGAAGCGGCGACAGTGGGCGCCGAGGGCTGGCCACAGCTTTCGGGGCTGGCCCCCTTGGCGTGGGAGAAATCCCCGGACGTTCGCAAGCCCCGTGCCGGCTTCGGGCAAAAAACGCCCCCGAGCGGGCCTCATACGTCGGGGCCACGGCGGCACAGGTGAGCCCGCAGCCCCAGGCTCTGTGGTGCCGTGGAAGCGGCGGCAGTGGGCGCCGAGGGCTGGCCACAGCTTTCGGGGCTGGCCCCTTTGGCGTGGGAGAAATGGCCGGACGTTCGCAAGCCCCGTGCCGGCTTCGGGCAAAAAACGGCCCCGAGCGGGCCTCGTACGTCTGGGCCTAGGCGGCACAGGTGAGCCCGCAGCCCCAGGCTCTGTGGTGCCGTGGAAGCGGCGGCAGTGGGTGCCGAGGGCTGGCCACAGCTTTCGGGGCTGGCCCCCTTGGCGTGGGAGAAATCGCCGGACGTTCGCAAGCCCCGTGCCGGCTTCGGGCAAGAAACGGCCCCGAGCGGGCCTCGGACGTCGCGGCCTCGGCGGCACCGGTGACACCGCAGCCCCAGGCTCTGTGGTGCCGTGGAAGCGGCGGCAGTGGGCGCCGAGGGCTGGCCACAGCTTTCGGGGCTGGCCCCCTTGGCGTGGGAGAAATGGCCGGACGTTCGCAAGCCCCGTGCCGGCTTCAGGCAAAAAAAGCCCCCGAGCAGGCCTCATACGTCGGGGCCACGGCGGCACAGGTGAGCCCGCAGCCCCAGGCTCTGTGGTGCCGTGGAAGCGGCGACAGTGGGCGCCGAGGGCTGGCCACAGCTTTCGGGGCTGGCCCCCTTGGCGTGGGAGAAATCCCCGGACGTTCGCAAGCCCCGTGCCGGCTTCAGGCAAAAAAAGCCCCCGAGCGGGCCTCATACGTCGGGGCCACGGCGGCACAGGTGAGCCCGCAGCCCCAGGCTCTGTGGTGCCGTGGAAGCGGCGGCAGTGGGCGCCGAGGGCTGGCCACAGCTTTCGGGGCTGGCCCCTTTGGCGTGGGAGAAATCCCCGGACGTTCGCAAGCCCCGTGCCGGCTTCGGGCAAAAAACGGCCCCGAGCGGTCGTCATACGTCGGGGCCTAGGCGGCACAGGTGAGCCCGCAGCCCCAGGCTCTGTGGTGCCGTGGAAGCGGCGGCAGTGGGCGCCGAGGGCTGGCCACAGCTTTCGGGGCTGGCCCCTTTGGCGTGGGAGAAATCCCCGGACGTTCGCAAGCCCCGTGCCGGCTTCAGGCAAAAAAAGCCCCCGAGCGGGCCTCATACGTCGGGGCCACAGCGGCACAGGTGAGCCCGCAGCCCCAGGCTCTGTGGTGCCGTGGAAGCGGCGGCAGTGGGCGCCGAGGGCTGGCCACAGCTTTCGGGGCTGGCCCCTTTGGCGTGGGAGAAATCGCCGGACGTTCGCAAGCCCCGTGCCGGCTTCAGGCAAAAAAAGCCCCCGAGCAGGCCTCATACGTCGGGGCCACGGCGGCACAGGTGAGCCCGCAGCCCCAGGCTCTGTGGTGCCGTGGAAGCGGCGGCAGTGGGCGCCGAGGGCTGGCCACAGCTTTCGGGGCTGGCCCCTTTGGCGTGGGAGAAATCGCCGGACGTTCGCAAGCCCCGTGCCGGCTTCGGGCAAAAAACGCCGCCGAGCGGGCCTCATACGTCGGGGCCACAGCGGCACAGGTGAGCCCGCAGCCCCAGGCTCTGTGGTGCCGTGGAAGCGGCGGCAGTGGGCGCCGAGGGCTGGCCACAGCTTTCGGGGCTGGCCCCTTTGGCGTGGGAGAAATCCCCGGACGTTCGCAAGCCCCGTGCCGGCTTCAGGCAAAAAACGCCCCCGAGCAGGCCTCATACGTCGGGGCCACGGCGGCACAGGTGAGCCCGCAGCCCCAGGCTCTGTGGTGCCGTGGAAGCGGCGGCAGTGGGCGCCGAGGGCTGGCCACAGCTTTCGGGGCTGGCCCCTTTGGCGTGGGAGAAATCCCCGGACGTTCGCAAGCCCCGTGCCGGCTTCGGGCAAAAAACGGCCCCGAGCGGGCCTCATACGTCGGGGCCTAGGCGGCACAGGTGAGCCCGCAGCCCCAGGCTCTGTGGTGCCGTGGAAGCGGCGGCAGTGGGCGCCGAGGGCTGGCCACAGCTTTCGGGGCTGGCCCCTTTGGCGTGGGAGAAATCCCCGGACGTTCGCAAGCCCCGTGCCGGCTTCGGGCAAAAAACGCCCCCGAGCGGGCCTCATACGTCGGGGCCTAGGCGGCACAGGTGAGCCCGCAGCCCCAGGCTCTGTGGTGCCGTGGAAGCGGCGGCAGTGGGCGCCGAGGGCTGGCCCCAGCTTTCGGGGCTGGCCCCTTTGGCGTGGAAGAAATCCCCGGACGTTCGCAAGCCCCGTGCCGGCTTCGGGCAAAAAACGCCGCCGAGCGGGCCTCATACGTCGGGGCCACGGCGGCACAGGTGAGCCCGCAGCCCCAGGCTCTGTGGTGCCGTGGAAGCGGCGGCAGTGGGTGCCGAGGGCTGGCCACAGGTTTCGGGGCTGGCCCCTTTGGCGTGGGAGAAATGGCCGGACGTTCGCAAGCCCCGTGCCGGCTTCGGGCAAAAAACGCCGCCGAGCGGGCCTCATACGTCGGGGCCTAGGCGGCACAGGTGAGCCCGCAGCCCCAGGCTCTGTGGTGCCGTGGAAGCGGCGGCAGTGGGCGCCGAGGGCTGGCCACAGCTTTCGGGGCTGGCCCCTTTGGCGTGGGAGAAATCCCCGGACGTTCGCAAGCCCCGTGCCGGCTTCGGGCAAAAAACGCCGCCGAGCGGGCCTCATACGTCTGGGCCTAGGCGGCACAGGTGAGCCCGCAGCCCCAGGCTCTGTGGTGCCGTGGAAGCGGCGGCAGTGGGCGCCGAGGGCTGGCCACAGCTTTCGGGGCTGGCCCCCTTGGCGTGGGAGAAATCGCCGGACGTTCGCAAGCCCCGTGCCGGCTTCAGGCAAAAAAAGCCCCCGAGCGGGCCTCATACGTCGGGGCCACGGCGGCACAGGTGAGCCCGCAGCCCCAGGCTCTGTGGTGCCGTGGAAGCGGCGGCAGTGGGCGCCGAGGGCTGGCCACAGCTTTCGGGGCTGGCCCCTTTGGCGTGGGAGAAATGGCCGGACGTTCGCAAGCCCCGTGCCGGCTTCGGGCAAAAAACGGCCCCGAGCGGGCCTCGTACGTCTGGGCCTAGGCGGCACAGGTGAGCCCGCAGCCCCAGGCTCTGTGGTGCCGTGGAAGCGGCGGCAGTGGGTGCCGAGGGCTGGCCACAGCTTTCGGGGCTGGCCCCCTTGGCGTGGGAGAAATGGCCGGACGTTCGCAAGCCCCGTGCCGGCTTCAGGCAAAAAAAGCCCCCGAGCAGGCCTCATACGTCGGGGCCACGGCGGCACAGGTGAGCCCGCAGCCCCAGGCTCTGTGGTGCCGTGGAAGCGGCGACAGTGGGCGCCGAGGGCTGGCCACAGCTTTCGGGGCTGGCCCCCTTGGCGTGGGAGAAATCCCCGGACGTTCGCAAGCCCCGTGCCGGCTTCGGGCAAAAAACGCCCCCGAGCGGGCCTCATACGTCGGGGCCTAGGCGGCACAGGTGAGCCCGCAGCCCCAGGCTCTGTGGTGCCGTGGAAGCGGCGGCAGTGGGCGCCGAGGGCTGGCCACAGCTTTCGGGGCTGGCCCCTTTGGCGTGGGAGAAATCCCTGGACGTTCGCAAGCCCCGTGCCGGCTTCGGGCAAAAAACAGCCCCGAGCGGTCGTCATACGTCGGGGCCTCGGCGGCACAGGTGAGCCCGCAGCCCCAGGCTCTGTGGTGCCGTGGAAGCGGCGGCAGTGGGCGCCGAGGGCTGGCCACAGCTTTCGGGGCTGGCCCCTTTGGCGTGGGAGAAATACCCGGACGTTCGCAAGCCCCGTGCCGGCTTCGGGCAAAAAACGCCGCCGAGCGGGCCTCATACGTCTGGGCCTAGGCGGCACAGGTGAGCCCGCAGTCCCAGGCTCTGTGGTGCCGTGGAAGCGGCAGCAGTGGGCGCCGAGGGCTGGCCACAGCTTTCGGGGCTGGCCCCCTTGGCGTGGGAGAAATCGCCGGACGTTCGCAAGCCCCGTGCCGGCTTCAGGCAAAAAAAGCCCCCGAGCGGGCCTCATACGTCGGGGCCACGGCGGCACAGGTGAGCCCGCAGCCCCAGGCTCTGTGGTGCCGTGGAAGCGGCGGCAGTGGGCGCCGAGGGCTGGCCACAGCTTTCGGGGCTGGCCCCTTTGGCGTGGGAGAAATCGCCGGACGTTCGCAAGCCCCGTGCCGGCTTCGGGCAAAAAACGGCCCCGAGCGGGCCTCGTACGTCTGGGCCTAGGCGGCACAGGTGAGCCCGCAGCCCCAGGCTCTGTGGTGCCGTGGAAGCGGCGGCAGTGGGTGCCGAGGGCTGGCCACAGCTTTCGGGGCTGGCCCCCTTGGCGTGGGAGAAATCGCCGGACGTTCGCAAGCCCCGTGCCGGCTTCGGGCAAGAAACGGCCCCGAGCGGGCCTCGGACGTCGCGGCCTCGGCGGCACCGGTGACACCGCAGCCCCAGGCTCTGTGGTGCCGTGGAAGCGGCGGCAGTGGGCGCCGAGGGCTGGCCACAGCTTTCGGGGCTGGCCCCCTTGGCGTGGGAGAAATCGCCGGACGTTCGCAAGCCCCGTGCCGGCTTCAGGCAAAAAAAGCCCCCGAGCAGGCCTCATACGTCGGGGCCACGGCGGCACAGGTGAGCCCGCAGCCCCAGGCTCTGTGGTGCCGTGGAAGCGGCGGCAGTGGGCGCCGAGGGCTGGCCCCAGCTTTCGGGGCTGGCCCCTTTGGCGTGGGAGAAATCGCCGGACGTTCGCAAGCCCCGTGCCGGCTTCGGGCAAAAAACGGCCCCGAGCGGGCCTCATACGTCGGGGCCTAGGTGGCACAGGTGAGCCCGCAGCCCCAGGCTCTGTGGTGCCGTGGAAGCGGCGGCAGTGGGCGCCGAGGGCTGGCCACAGCTTTCGGGGCTGGCCCCTTTGGCGTGGGAGAAATCGCCGGACGTTCGCAAGCCCCGTGCCGGCTTCGGGCAAAAAACGCCGCCGAGCGGGCCTCATACGTCGGGGCCTAGGCGGCACAGGTGAGCCCGCAGCCCCAGGCTCTGTGGTGCCGTGGAAGCGGCAGCAGTGGGCGCCGAGGGCTGGCCACAGCTTTCGGGGCTGGCCCCTTTGGCGTGGGAGAAATGGCCGGACGTTCGCAAGCCCCGTGCCGGCTTCGGGCAAAAAACGGCCCCGAGCGGGCCTCGGACGTCTGGGCCTAGGCGGCACAGGTGAGCCCGCAGCCCCAGGCTCTGTGGTGCCGTGGAAGCGGCGACAGTGGGCGCCGAGGGCTGGCCACAGCTTTCGGGGCTGGCCCCCTTGGCGTGGGAGAAATCCCCGGACGTTCGCAAGCCCCGTGCCGGCTTCGGGCAAGAAACGCCCCCGAGCGGGCCTCATACGTCGGGGCCTAGGCGGCACAGGTGAGCCCGCAGCCCCAGGCTCTGTGGTGCCGTGGAAGCGGCGGCAGTGGCTGCCGAGGGCTGGCCACAGCTTTCGGGGCTGGCCCCTTTGGCGTGGGAGAAATCCCCGGACGTTCGCAAGCCCCGTGCCGGCTTCGGGCAAAAAACGCCGCCGAGCGGGCCTCATACGTCTGGGCCTAGGCGGCACAGGTGAGCCCGCAGCCCCAGGCTCTGTGGTGCCGTGGAAGCGGCGGCAGTGGGCGCCGAGGGCTGGCCACAGCTTTCGGGGCTGGCCCCCTTGGCGTGGGAGAAATCCCCGGACGTTCGCAAGCCCCGTGCCGGCTTCAGGCAAAAAAAGCCCCCGAGCGGGCCTCATACGTCGGGGCCACAGCGGCACAGGTGAGCCCGCAGCCCCAGGCTCTGTGGTGCCGTGGAAGCGGCGGCAGTGGGCGCCGAGGGCTGGCCACAGCTTTCGGGGCTGGCCCCTTTGGCGTGGGAGAAATCCCCGGACGTTCGCAAGCCCCGTGCCGGCTTCGGGCAAAAAACGCCGCCGAGCGGGCCTCATACGTCTGGGCCTAGGCGGCACAGGTGAGCCCGCAGCCCCAGGCTCTGTGGTGCCGTGGAAGCGGCGGCAGTGGGCGCCGAGGGCTGGCCACAGCTTTCGGGGCTGGCCCCCTTGGCGTGGGAGAAATCGCCGGACGTTCGCAAGCCCCGTGCCGGCTTCAGGCAAAAAAAGCCCCCGAGCGGGCCTCATACGTCGGGGCCACGGCGGCACAGGTGAGCCCGCAGCCCCAGGCTCTGTGGTGCCGTGGAAGCGGCGGCAGTGGGCGCCGAGGGCTGGCCACAGCTTTCGGGGCTGGCCCCCTTGGCGTGGGAGAAATCGCCGGACGTTCGCAAGCCCCGTGCCGGCTTCAGGCAAAAAAAGCCCCCGAGCAGGCCTCATACGTCGGGGCCACGGCGGCACAGGTGAGCCCGCAGCCCCAGGCTCTGTGGTGCCGTGGAAGCGGCGGCAGTGGGCGCCGAGGGCTGGCCACAGCTTTCGGGGCTGGCCCCTTTGGCGTGGGAGAAATCGCCGGACGTTCGCAAGCCCCGTGCCGGCTTCGGGCAAAAAACGGCCCCGAGCGGGCCTCATACGTCGGGGCCACAGCGGCACAGGTGAGCCCGCAGCCCCAGGCTCTGTGGTGCCGTGGAAGCGGCGGCAGTGGGCGCCGAGGGCTGGCCACAGCTTTCGGGGCTGGCCCCTTTGGCGTGGGAGAAATCCCCGGACGTTCGCAAGCCCCGTGCCGGCTTCAGGCAAAAAACGCCCCCGAGCAGGCCTCATACGTCGGGGCCACGGCGGCACAGGTGAGCCCGCAGCCCCAGGCTCTGTGGTGCCGTGGAAGCGGCGGCAGTGGGCGCCGAGGGCTGGCCACAGCTTTCGGGGCTGGCCCCTTTGGCGTGGGAGAAATGGCCGGACGTTCGCAAGACCCGTGCCGGCTTCGGGCAAAAAACGGCCCCGAGCGGGCCTCATACGTCGGGGCCTAGGCGGCACAGGTGAGCCCGCAGCCCCAGGCTCTGTGGTGCCGTGGAAGCGGCGGCAGTGGGCGCCGAGGGCTGGCCACAGCTTTCGGGGCTGGCCCCTTTGGCGTGGGAGAAATCCCCGGACGTTCGCAAGCCCCGTGCCGGCTTCGGGCAAAAAACGCCCCCGAGCGGGCCTCATACGTCGGGGCCTCGGCGGCACCGGTGACACCGCAGCCCCAGGCTCTGTGGTGCCGTGGAAGCGGCGGCAGTGGGCGCCGAGGGCTGGCCCCAGCTTTCGGGGCTGGCCCCTTTGGCGTGGAAGAAATCCCCGGACGTTCGCAAGCCCCGTGCCGGCTTCGGGCAAAAAACGCCGCCGAGCGGGCCTCATACGTCGGGGCCACGGCGGCACAGGTGAGCCCGCAGCCCCAGGCTCTGTGGTGCCGTGGAAGCGGCGGCAGTGGGTGCCGAGGGCTGGCCACAGCTTTCGGGGCTGGCCCCTTTGGCGTGGGAGAAATGGCCGGACGTTCGCAAGCCCCGTGCCGGCTTCGGGCAAAAAACGCCGCCGAGCGGGCCTCATACGTCGGGGCCTAGGCGGCACAGGTGAGCCCGCAGCCCCAGGCTCTGTGGTGCCGTGGAAGCGGCGGCAGTGGGCGCCGACGGCTGGCCACAGCTTTCGGGGCTGGCCCCCTTGGCGTGGGAGAAATCGCCGGACGTTCGCAAGCCCCGTGCCGGCTTCGGGCAAAAAACGCCGCCGAGCGGGCCTCATACGTCGGGGCCTAGGCGGCACAGGTGAGCCCGCAGCCCCAGGCTCTGTGGTGCCGTGGAAGCGGCGGCAGTGGGCGCCGAGGGCTGGCCACAGCTTTCGGGGCTGGCCCCCTTGGCGTGGGAGAAATCGCCGGACGTTCGCAAGCCCCGTGCCGGCTTCAGGCAAAAAAAGCCCCCGAGCGGGCCTCATACGTCGGGGCCACGGCGGCACAGGTGAGCCCGCAGCCCCAGGCTCTGTGGTGCCGTGGAAGCGGCGGCAGTGGGCGCCGAGGGCTGGCCACAGCTTTCGGGGCTGGCCCCCTTGGCGTGGGAGAAATCGCCGGACGTTCGCAAGCCCCGTGCCGGCTTCGGGCAAAAAACGGCCCCGAGCGGGCCTCGTACGTCTGGGCCTAGGCGGCACAGGTGAGCCCGCAGCCCCAGGCTCTGTGGTGCCGTGGAAGCGGCGGCAGTGGGTGCCGAGGGCTGGCCACAGCTTTCGGGGCTGGCCCCTTTGGCGTGGGAGAAATGGCCGGACGTTCGCAAGCCCCGTGCCGGCTTCAGGCAAAAAAAGCCCCCGAGCAGGCCTCATACGTCGGGGCCTAGACGGCACAGGTGAGCCCGCAGCCCCAGGCTCTGTGGTGCCGTGGAAGCGGCGGCAGTGGGCGCCGAGGGCTGGCCACAGCTTTCGGGGCTGGCCCCCTTGGCGTGGGAGAAATCCCCGGACGTTCGCAAGCCCCGTGCCGGCTTCGGGCAAAAAACGCCCCCGAGCGGGCCTCGGACGTCGGGGCCTCGGCGGCACCGGTGACACCGCAGCCCCAGGCTCTGTGGTGCCGTGGAAGCGGCGGCAGTGGGCGCCGAGGGCTGGCCACAGCTTTCGGGGCTGGCCCCCTTGGCGTGGGAGAAATCGCCGGACGTTCGCAAGCCCCGTGCCGGCTTCAGGCAAAAAAAGCCCCCGAGCGGGCCTCATACGTCGGGGCCACGGCGGCACAGGTGAGCCCGCAGCCCCAGGCTCTGTGGTGCCGTGGAAGCGGCGGCAGTGGGCGCCGAGGGCTGGCCACAGCTTTCGGGGCTGGCCCCTTTGGCGTGGGAGAAATGGCCGGACGTTCGCAAGCCCCGTGCCGGCTTCGGGCAAAAAACGGCCCCGAGCGGGCCTCATACGTCTGGGCCTAGGCGGCACAGGTGAGCCCGCAGCCCCAGGCTCTGTGGTGCCGTGGAAGCGGCGGCAGTGGGTGCCGAGGGCTGGCCACAGCTTTCGGGGCTGGCCCCCTTGGCGTGGGAGAAATCGCCGGACGTTCGCAAGCCCCGTGCCGGCTTCGGGCAATAAACGGCCCCGAGCGGGCCTCGGACGTCGCGGCCTCGGCGGCACCGGTGACACCGCAGCCCCAGGCTCTGTGGTGCCGTGGAAGCGGCGGCAGTGGGCGCCGAGGGCTGGCCACAGCTTTCGGGGCTGGCCCCCTTGGCGTGGGAGAAATCGCCGGACGTTCGCAAGCCCCGTGCCGGCTTCAGGCAAAAAAAGCCCCCGAGCAGGCCTCATACGTCGGGGCCACGGCGGCACAGGTGAGCCCGCAGCCCCAGGCTCTGTGGTGCCGTGGAAGCGGCGGCAGTGGGCGCCGAGGGCTGGCCCCAGCTTTCGGGGCTGGCCCCTTTGGCGTGGGAGAAATCGCCGGACGTTCGCAAGCCCCGTGCCGGCTTCGGGCAAAAAACGGCCCAGAGCGGGCCTCATACGTCGGGGCCTAGGTGGCACAGGTGAGCCCGCAGCCCCAGGCTCTGTGGTGCCGTGGAAGCGGCGGCAGTGGGCGCCGAGGGCTGGCCACAGCTTTCGGGGCTGGCCCCTTTGGCGTGGGAGAAATCGCCGGACGTTCGCAAGCCCCGTGCCGGCTTCGGGCAAAAAACGCCGCCGAGCGGGCCTCATACGTCGGGGCCTAGGCGGCACAGGTGAGCCCGCAGCCCCAGGCTCTGTGGTGCCGTGGAAGCGGCGGCAGTGGGCGCCGAGGGCTGGCCACAGCTTTCGGGGCTGGCCCCTTTGGCGTGGGAGAAATCCCCGGACGTTCGCAAGCCCCGTGCCGGCTTCAGGCAAAAAAAGCCCCCGAGCAGGCCTCATACGTCGGGGCCACGGCGGCACAGGTGAGCCCGCAGCCCCAGGCTCTGTGGTGCCGTGGAAGCGGCGACAGTGGGCGCCGAGGGCTGGCCACAGCTTTCGGGGCTGGCCCCCTTGGCGTGGGAGAAATCCCCGGACGTTCGCAAGCCCCGTGCCGGCTTCGGGCAAAAAACGCCCCCGAGCGGGCCTCATACGTCGGGGCCTAGGCGGCACAGGTGAGCCCGCAGCCCCAGGCTCTGTGGTGCCGTGGAAGCGGCGGCAGTGGGCGCCGAGGGCTGGCCACAGCTTTCGGGGCTGGCCCCTTTGGCGTGGGAGAAATCCCCGGACGTTCGCAAGCCCCGTGCCGGCTTCGGGCAAAAAACGGCCCCGAGCGGTCGTCATACGTCGGGGCCTAGGCGGCACAGGTGAGCCCGCAGCCCCAGGCTCTGTGGTGCCGTGGAAGCGGCGGCAGTGGGCGCCGAGGGCTGGCCACAGCTTTCGGGGCTGGCCCCTTTGGCGTGGGAGAAATCCCCGGACGTTCGCAAGCCCCGTGCCGGCTTCAGGCAAAAAAAGCCCCCGAGCGGGCCTCATACGTCGGGGCCACAGCGGCACAGGTGAGCCCGCAGCCCCAGGCTCTGTGGTGCCGTGGAAGCGGCGGCAGTGGGCGCCGAGGGCTGGCCACAGCTTTCGGGGCTGGCCCCTTTGGCGTGGGAGAAATCCCCGGACGTTCGCAAGCCCCGTGCCGGCTTCGGGCAAAAAACGCCGCCGAGCGGGCCTCATACGTCTGGGCCTAGGCGGCACAGGTGAGCCCGCAGCCCCAGGCTCTGTGGTGCCGTGGAAGCGGCGGCAGTGGGCGCCGAGGGCTGGCCACAGCTTTCGGGGCTGGCCCCCTTGGCGTGGGAGAAACCGCCGGACGTTCGCAAGCCCCGTGCCGGCTTCAGGCAAAAAAAGCCCCCGAGCGGGCCTCATACGTCGGGGCCACGGCGGCACAGGTGAGCCCGCAGCCCCAGGCTCTGTGGTGCCGTGGAAGCGGCGGCAGTGGGCGCCGAGGGCTGGCCACAGCTTTCGGGGCTGGCCCCCTTGGCGTGGGAGAAATCGCCGGACGTTCGCAAGCCCCGTGCCGGCTTCAGGCAAAAAAAGCCCCCGAGCAGGCCTCATACGTCGGGGCCACGGCGGCACAGGTGAGCCCGCAGCCCCAGGCTCTGTGGTGCCGTGGAAGCGGCGGCAGTGGGCGCCGAGGGCTGGCCACAGCTTTCGGGGCTGGCCCCTTTGGCGTGGGAGAAATCGCCGGACGTTCGCAAGCCCCGTGCCGGCTTCGGGCAAAAAACGCCCCCGAGCGGGCCTCATACGTCGGGGCCACAGCGGCACAGGTGAGCCCGCAGCCCCAGGCTCTGTGGTGCCGTGGAAGCGGCGGCAGTGGGCGCCGAGGGCTGGCCACAGCTTTCGGGGCTGGCCCCTTTGGCGTGGGAGAAATCCCCGGACGTTCGCAAGCCCCGTGCCGGCTTCAGGCAAAAAACGGCCCCGAGCAGGCCTCATACGTCGGGGCCACGGCGGCACAGGTGAGCCCGCAGCCCCAGGCTCTGTGGTGCCGTGGAAGCGGCGGCAGTGGGCGCCGAGGGCTGGCCACAGCTTTCGGGGCTGGCCCCTTTGGCGTGGGAGAAATGGCCGGACGTTCGCAAGCCCCGTGCCGGCTTCGGGCAAAAAACGGCCCCGAGCGGGCCTCATACGTCGGGGCCTAGGCGGCACAGGTGAGCCCGCAGCCCCAGGCTCTGTGGTGCCGTGGAAGCGGCGGCAGTGGGCGCCGAGGGCTGGCCACAGCTTTCGGGGCTGGCCCCTTTGGCGTGGGAGAAATCCCCGGACGTTCGCAAGCCCCGTGCCGGCTTCGGGCAAAAAACGCCCCCGAGCGGGCCTCATACGTCGGGGCCTAGGCGGCACAGGTGAGCCCGCAGCCCCAGGCTCTGTGGTGCCGTGGAAGCGGCGGCAGTGGGCGCCGAGGGCTGGCCCCAGCTTTCGGGGCTGGCCCCTTTGGCGTGGAAGAAATCCCCGGACGTTCGCAAGCCCCGTGCCGGCTTCGGGCAAAAAACGCCGCCGAGCGGGCCTCGGACATCGGGGCCTCGGCGGCACCGGTGACACCGCAGCCCCAGGCTCTGTGGTGCCGTGGAAGCGGCGGCAGTGGGTGCCGAGGGCTGGCCACAGCTTTCGGGGCTGGCCCCTTTGGCGTGGGAGAAATGGCCGGACGTTCGCAAGCCCCGTGCCGGCTTCGGGCAAAAAACGCCGCCGAGCGGGCCTCATACGTCGGGGCCTAGGCGGCACAGGTGAGCCCGCAGCCCCAGGCTCTGTGGTGCCGTGGAAGCGGCGGCAGTGGGCGCCGAGGGCTGGCCACAGCTTTCGGGGCTGGCCCCCTTGGCGTGGGAGAAATCCCCGGACGTTCGCAAGCCCCGTGCCGGCTTCGGGCAAAAAACGCCGCCGAGCGGGCCTCATACGTCGGGGCCACAGCGGCACAGGTGAGCCCGCAGCCCCAGGCTGTGTGGTGCCGTGGAAGCGGCGGCAGTGGGCGCCGAGGGCTGGCCACAGCTTTCGGGGCTGGCCCCCTTGGCGTGGGAGAAATCGCCGGACGTTCGCAAGCCCCGTGCCGGCTTCAGGCAAAAAAAGCCCCCGAGCGGGCCTCATACGTCGGGGCCACGGCGGCACAGGTGAGCCCGCAGCCCCAGGCTCTGTGGTGCCGTGGAAGCGGCGGCAGTGGGCGCCGAGGGCTGGCCACAGCTTTCGGGGCTGGCCCCTTTGGCGTGGGAGAAATGGCCGGACGTTCGCAAGCCCCGTGCCGGCTTCAGGCAAAAAAAGCCCCCGAGCAGGCCTCATACGTCGGGGCCACAGCGGCACAGGTGAGCCCGCAGCCCCAGGCTCTGTGGTGCCGTGGAAGCGGCGGCAGTGGGCGCCGAGGGCTGGCCACAGCTTTCGGGGCTGGCCCCCTTGGCGTGGGAGAAATCCCCGGACGTTCGCAAGCCCCGTGCCGGCTTCGGGCAAAAAACGCCCCCGAGCGGGCCTCATACGTCGGGGCCTAGGCGGCACAGGTGAGCCCGCAGCCCCAGGCTCTGTGGTGCCGTGGAAGCGGCGGCAGTGGGCGCCGAGGGCTGGCCACAGCTTTCGGGGCTGGCCCCTTTGGCGTGGGAGAAATCCCTGGACGTTCGCAAGCCCCGTGCCGGCTTCGGGCAAAAAACAGCCCCGAGCGGTCGTCATACGTCGGGGCCTCGGCGGCACAGGTGAGCCCGCAGCCCCAGGCTCTGTGGTGCCGTGGAAGCGGCGGCAGTGGGCGCCGAGGGCTGGCCACAGCTTTCGGGGCTGGCCCCTTTGGCGTGGGAGAAATACCCGGACGTTCGCAAGCCCCGTGCCGGCTTCGGGCAAAAAACGCCGCCGAGCGGGCCTCATACGTCTGGGCCTAGGCGGCACAGGTGAGCCCGCAGCCCCAGGCTCTGTGGTGCCGTGGAAGCGGCAGCAGTGGGCGCCGAGGGCTGGCCACAGCTTTCGGGGCTGGCCCCCTTGGCGTGGGAGAAATCGCCGGACGTTCGCAAGCCCCGTGCCGGCTTCAGGCAAAAAAAGCCCCCGAGCGGGCCTCATACGTCGGGGCCACGGCGGCACAGGTGAGCCCGCAGCCCCAGGCTCTGTGGTGCCGTGGAAGCGGCGGCAGTGGGCGCCGAGGGCTGGCCACAGCTTTCGGGGCTGGCCCCTTTGGCGTGGGAGAAATGGCCGGACGTTCGCAAGCCCCGTGCCGGCTTCGGGTAAAAAACGGCCCCGAGCGGGCCTCGTACGTCTGGGCCTAGGCGGCACAGGTGAGCCCGCAGCCCCAGGCTCTGTGGTGCCGTGGAAGCGGCGGCAGTGGGTGCCGAGGGCTGGCCACAGCTTTCGGGGCTGGCCCCCTTGGCGTGGGAGAAATCGCCGGACGTTCGCAAGCCCCGTGCCGGCTTCGGGCAAGAAACGGCCCCGAGCGGGCCTCGGACGTCGCGGCCTCGGCGGCACCGGTGACACCGCAGCCCCAGGCTCTGTGGTGCCGTGGAAGCGGCGGCAGTGGGCGCCGAGGGCTGGCCACAGCTTTCGGGGCTGGCCCCCTTGGCGTGGGAGAAATCGCCGGACGTTCGCAAGCCCCGTGCCGGCTTCAGGCAAAAAAAGCCCCCGAGCAGGCCTCATACGTCGGGGCCACGGCGGCACAGGTGAGCCCGCAGCCCCAGGCTCTGTGGTGCCGTGGAAGCGGCGGCAGTGGGCGCCGAGGGCTGGCCCCAGCTTTCGGGGCTGGCCCCTTTGGCGTGGGAGAAATCGCCGGACGTTCGCAAGCCCCGTGCCGGCTTCGGGCAAAAAACGGCCCCGAGCGGGCCTCATACGTCGGGGCCTAGGTGGCACAGGTGAGCCCGCAGCCCCAGGCTCTGTGGTGCCGTGGAAGCGGCGGCAGTGGGCGCCGAGGGCTGGCCACAGCTTTCGGGGCTGGCCCCTTTGGCGTGGGAGAAATCGCCGGACGTTCGCAAGCCCCGTGCCGGCTTCGGGCAAAAAACGCCGCCGAGCGGGCCTCATACGTCGGGGCCTAGGCGGCACAGGTGAGCCCGCAGCCCCAGGCTCTGTGGTGCCGTGGAAGCGGCGGCAGTGGGCGCCGAGGGCTGGCCACAGCTTTCGGGGCTGGCCCCTTTGGCGTGGGAGAAATCCCCGGACGTTCGCAAGCCCCGTGCCGGCTTCGGGCAAAAAACGCCGCCGAGCGGGCCTCATACGTCTGGGCCTAGGCGGCACAGGTGAGCCCGCAGCCCCAGGCTCTGTGGTGCCGTGGAAGCGGCGGCAGTGGGCGCCGAGGGCTGGCCACAGCTTTCGGGGCTGGCCCCCTTGGCGTGGGAGAAATCGCCGGACGTTCGCAAGCCCCGTGCCGGCTTCAGGCAAAAAAAAGCCCCCGAGCGGGCCTCATACGTCGGGGCCACGGCGGCACAGGTGAGCCCGCAGCCCCAGGCTCTGTGGTGCCGTGGAAGCGGCGGCAGTGGGCGCCGAGGGCCGGCCACAGCTTTCGGGGCTGGCCCCTTTGGCGTGGGAGAAATGGCCGGACGTTCGCAAGCCCCGTGCCGGCTTCGGGCAAAAAACGGCCCCGAGCGGGCCTCGTACGTCTGGGCCTAGGCGGCACAGGTGAGCCCGCAGCCCCAGGCTCTGTGGTGCCGTGGAAGCGGCGGCAGTGGGTGCCGAGGGCTGGCCACAGCTTTCGGGGCTGGCCCCTTTGGCGTGGGAGAAATGGCCGGACGTTCGCAAGCCCCGTGCCGGCTTCAGGCAAAAAAAGCCCCCGAGCAGGCCTCATACGTCGGGGCCACGGCGGCACAGGTGAGCCCGCAGCCCCAGGCTCTGTGGTGCCGTGGAAGCGGCGACAGTGGGCGCCGAGGGCTGGCCACAGCTTTCGGGGCTGGCCCCCTTGGCGTGGGAGAAATCCCCGGACGTTCGCAAGCCCCGTGCCGGCTTCGGGCAAAAAACGCCCCCGAGCGGTCGTCATACGTCGGGGCCTAGGCGGCACAGGTGAGCCCGCAGCCCCAGGCTCTGTGGTGCCGTGGAAGCGGCGGCAGTGGGCGCCGAGGGCTGGCCACAGCTTTCGGGGCTGGCCCCTTTGGCGTGGGAGAAATCCCCGGACGTTCGCAAGCCCCGTGCCGGCTTCAGGCAAAAAAAGCCCCCGAGCGGGCCTCATACGTCTGGGCCTAGGCGGCACAGGTGAGCCCGCAGCCCCAGGCTCTGTGGTGCCGTGGAAGCGGCGGCAGTGGGCGCCGAGGGCTGGCCACAGCTTTCGGGGCTGGCCCCCTTGGCGTGGGAGAAATCGCCGGACGTTCGCAAGCCCCGTGCCGGCTTCAGGCAAAAAAAGCCCCCGAGCGGGCCTCATACGTCGGGGCCACGGCGGCACAGGTGAGCCCGCAGCCCCAGGCTCTGTGGTGCCGTGGAAGCGGCGGCAGTGGGCGCCGAGGGCTGGCCACAGCTTTCGGGGCTGGCCCCTTTGGCGTGGGAGAAATCGCCGGACGTTCGCAAGCCCCGTGCCGGCTTCGGGCAAAAAACGGCCCCGAGCGGGCCTCGTACGTCTGGGCCTAGGCGGCACAGGTGAGCCCGCAGCCCCAGGCTCTGTGGTGCCGTGGAAGCGGCGGCAGTGGGTGCCGAGGGCTGGCCACAGCTTTCGGGGCTGGCCCGTTTGGCGTGGGAGAAATCGCCGGACGTTCGCAAGCCCCGTGCCGGCTTCGGGCAAAAAAAGCCCCCGAGCAGGCCTCATACGTCTGGGCCACGGCGGCACAGGTGAGCCCGCAGCCCCAGGCTCTGTGGTGCCGTGGAAGCGGCGACAGTGGGCGCCGAGGGCTGGCCACAGCTTTCGGGGCTGGCCCCCTTGGCGTGGGAGAAATCGCCGGACGTTCGCAAGCCCCGTGCCGGCTTCGGGCAAAAAACGCCCCCGAGCGGGCCTCATACGTCGGGGCCTAGGCGGCACAGGTGAGCCCGCAGCCCCAGGCTCTGTGGTGCCGTGGAAGCGGCGGCAGTGGGCGCCGAGGGCCGGCCACAGCTTTCGGGGCTGGCCCCCTTGGCGTGGGAGAAATGGCCGGACGTCGCAAGCCCCGTGCCGGCTTCGGGCAAAAAACGGCCCCGAGCGGGCCTCGGACGTCGGGGCCTCGGCGGCACCGGTGACACCGCAGCCCAGGCTCTGTGGTGCCGTGGAAGCGGCGGCAGTGGGCGCCGAGGGGCCGGCCACAGCTTTCGGGGCTGGCCCCCTTGGCGTGGGAGAAATCGCCGGACGTTCGCAAGCCCCGTGCCGGCTTCGGGCAAAAAACGGCCCCGAGCGGGCCTCGGACGTCGCGGGCCTCGGCGGGCACCGGTGACACCGCAGCCCCAGGCTCTGTGGTGCCGTGGGAAGCGGCGGCAGTGGGCGCCGAGGGCTGGCCACAGCTTTCGGGGCTGGCCCCCTTGGCGTGGGAGAAATCGCCGGACTGTTCGCAAGCCCCGTGCCGGCTTCAGGCAAAAAAAGCCCCCGAGCGGGCCTCATACGTCGGGGCCACGGCGGCACAGGTGAGCCCGCAGCCCCAGGCTCTGTGGTGCCGTGGAAGCTGGCGGCAGTGGGCGCCGAGGGCTGGGCCACAGCTTTCGGGGCTGGCCCCTTTGGCGTGGGAGAAATGGCCGGACGTTCGCAAGCCCCGTGCCGGCTTCGGGCAAAAAACGGCCCCGAGCGGGCCTCGTACGTCTGGGCCTAGGCGGCACAGGTGAGCCCGCAGCCCCAGGCTCTGTGGTGCCGTGGAAGCGGCGGCAGTGGGTGCCGAGGGCTGGCCACAGCTTTCGGGGCTGGCCCCTTTGGCGTGGGAGAAATCCCCGGACGTTCGCAAGCCCCGTGCCGGCTTCAGGCAAAAAAAGCCCCCGAGCAGGCCTCATACGTCGGGGCCACGGCGGCACAGGTGAGCCCGCAGCCCCAGGCTCTGTGGTGCCGTGGAAGCGGCGACAGTGGGCGCCGAGGCCTGGCCACAGCTTTCGGGGCTGGCCCCCTTGGCGTGGGGAGAAATCCCCGGACGTTCGCAAGCCCCGTGCCGGCTTCGGGCAAAAAACGCCCCCGAGCGGTCGTCATACGTCGGGGCCTAGGCGGCACAGGTGAGCCCGCAGCCCCAGGCTCTGTGGTGCCGTGGAAGCGGCGGCAGTGGGCGCCGAGGGCTGGCCACAGCTTTCGGGGCTGGCCCCTTTGGCGTGGGAGAAATCCCCAGACGTTCGCAAGCCCCGTGCCGGCTTCAGGCAAAAAAAGCCCCCGAGCGGGCCTCATACGTCTGGGCCTGGCGGCACAGGTGAGCCCGCAGCCCCAGGCTCTGTGGTGCCGTGGAAGCGGCGGCAGTGGGCGCCGAGGGCTGGCCACAGCTTTCGGGGCTGGCCCCCTTGGCGTGGGAGAAATCGCCGGACGTTCGCAAGCCCCGTGCCGGCTTCAGGCAAAAAAAAGCCCCCGAGCGGGCCTCATACGTCGGGGCCACGGCGGCACAGGTGAGCCCGCAGCCCCAGGCTCTGTGGTGCCGTGGAAGCGGCGGCAGTGGGCGCCGAGGGCTGGCCACAGCTTTCGGGGCTGGCCCCTTTGGCGTGGGAGAAATCGCCGTACGTATCGCAAGCCCCGTGCCGGCTTCGGGCAAAAAACGGCCCCCGAGCGGGCCTCGGACGTCGGGGCTAGGCGGCACAGGTGAGCCCCGCAGCCCCAGGCTCTGTGGTGCCGTGGAAGCGGCGGCAGTGGGTGCCGAGGGCTGGCCACAGCTTTCGGGGGCTGGCCCGTTTGGCGTGGGAGAAATCGCCGGACGTTCGCAAGCCCCGTGCCGGCTTCGGGCAAAAAAAGCCCCCGAGCAGGCCTCATACGTCGGGGCCACGGCGGCACAGCTGAGCCCGCAGCCCCAGGCTCTGTGGTGCCGTGGAAGCGGCGACAGTGGGCGCCGAGGGCTGGCCACAGCTTTCGGGGCTGGCCCCCTTGGCGTGGGAGAAATCCCCGGACGTTCGCAAGCCCCGTGCCGGCTTCGGGCAAAAAACCGCCCCCGAGCGGGCCTCATACGTCGGGGCCTAGGCGGCACAGGTGAGCCCGCAGCCCCAGGCTCTGTGGTGCCGTGGAAGCGGCGGCAGTGGGCGCCGAGGGCCGGCCACAGCTTTCGGGGCTGGCCCCCTTGGCGTGGGAGAAATGGCTCGGACGTTCGCAAGCCCCGTGCCGGGCCTTCGGGCAAAAAACGGCCCCGAGCGGGCCTCGGACGTCGGGGCCTCGGCGGGCACCGGTGACACCGCAGCCCCAGGCTCTGTGGTGCCGTGGAAGCGGCGGCAGTGGGCGCCGAGGGCCGGCCACAGCTTTCGGGCTGGCCCCCTTGGCGTGGGAGAAATCGCCGGACGTTCGCAAGCCCCGTGCCGGCTTCGGGCAAAAAACGGCCCCGAGCGGGCCTCGGACGTCGCGGCCTCGGCGGCACCGGTGCACCGCAGCCCCAGGCTCTGTGGTGCCGTGGAAGCGGGTGGCAGTGGGCGCCGAGGGCCGGCCACAGCTTTCGGGGCTGGCCCCCTTGGCGTGGGAGAAATCGCCGGACGTTCGCAAGCCCCGTGCGGCGGCTTCGGGCAAAAAACGGCCCCGAGCGGGCCTCGGACGTCGGGGCCCTCGGCGGCACCGGTGACACCCCGCAGCCCAGGCTCTGTGGTGCCGTGGAAGCGGCGGCAGTGGGCGACGAGGGCTGGCCACAGCTTTCGGGGCTGGCCCCCTTGGCGTGGGAGAAATCGCCGGACGTTCGCTAGCCCGTGCCGGCTTCGGGCAAAAAACGGCCCCGAGCGGGCCTCGGACGTCGGGGCCTCGGCGGCACCGGTGACACCGCAACCCCAGGCTCTGTGGTGCCGTGGAAGCGGCGGCAGTGGGCGCCGAGGTCCGGCCACAGCTTTCGGGGCTGGCCCCCTTGGCGTGGGAGAAATCGCTGGGACGTTCGCAAGCCCCGTGCCGGCTTCGGGCAAAAAACGGCCCCGAGCGGGCCTCGGACGTCGGGGCCTCGGCGGCACCGGTGACACCGCAGCCCCAGGCTCTGTGGTGCCGTGGAAGCGGCGGCAGTGGGCGCCGAGGGCCGGGCCACAGCTTTCGGGGCTGGCCCCCCTTGGCGTGGGAGAAATCGCCGGACGTTCGCAAGCCCCGTGCCGGCTTCGGGCAAAAAAACGGCCCCGAGCGGGCCTCGGACGTCGGGGCCTCGGCGGCACCGGTGACACCGCAGCCCCAGGCTCTGTGGTGCCGTGGAAGCGGCGGCAGTGGGTGCCGAGGGGCCGGCCACAGCTTTCGGGGCAGGCCTCCATGGGCGTGGGAGAAATCGCCGGACGTTCGCAAGCCCCATGCTGGCTTCGGGCAAAAAACGGCCCCGAGCGGGGCCTCGGACGTCGCGGCCTCGGCGGCACCGGTGACACCGCAGCCCCAGGCTCTGTGGTGCCATGGAGCGGCTGGGCAGTGGGCGCCGAGGGCTGGCCACAGCTTTCGGGGCTGGCCCCCTTGGCGTGGGAGAAATCGCCGGACTTTTCGCAAGCCCTGTGCCGGCTTCGGGCAAAAAACGGCCCCGAGCGGGCCTCGGACGTCGCGGCCTCGGCGGCACCGGTGACACCGCAGCCCCAGGCTCTGTGGTGCCGTGGACGCGGCGGCAGTGGGCGCCGAGGGCCGGCCACAGCTTTCGGGGCTGGCCTCCTTGGCGTGGGGAGAAATCGCCCGACCGTTCGCAAGCCCCGTGCCGGCTTCAGGCAATAAAAACGGCCCCGAGCGGGCCTCGGGACGTCGGGGCCTCGGCGGCACAGGTGAGCCCCGCAGCCCCAGGCTCTGTGGTGCCGTGGAAGCGGCGGGCAGTGGGCGCCGAGGGCCGGCCACAGCTTTCGGGGCTGGCCCCCTTGGCGTGGGAGAAATCGCCCGACGTTCGCAAGCCCCGTGCCGGCTTCGGGCAAAAAACGGCCCCCGAGCGGGCCTCGGACGTCGGGGCCTCGGCGGGGCACCGGTGACACCGCAGCCCCAGGCTCTGTGGTGCCGTGGAAGCGGCGGCAGTGGGCGCCGAGGCTGGCCACAGCTTTTCGGGGCTGGCCCCCTTGGCGTGGGAGAAATCGCCGGACGTTCGCAAGCCCCGTGCCGGCTTCGGGCAAAAAAACGGCCCCGAGCGGGCCTCGGATGTCGCGGCCGTCGGCGGCACCGGTGACAACCGCAGCCCCAGGCTCTGTGGTGCCGTGGAAGCGGTGGCAGTGGGCGCCGAGGGCTGGCCACAGCTTTCGGGGCTGGCCCCCTTGGCGTGGGAGAAATCGCCGGACGTTCGCAAGCCCCGTGCCGGCTTCGGGCAAAAAACGGCCCCGAGCGGGCCCTCGGACGTCGGGGCCTCGGCGGCACCGGTGACACCGCAGCCCCAGGCTCTGTGGTTGCCGTGGAAGCGGCAAGCAGTGGGCGCCGAGGGCTGGCCACAGGTTTCGGGGCTGGCCCCCTTGGCGTGGGAGAAAATGGCCGGACGTTCGCAAGCCCCGTGCCGGCTTCGGGCAAAAAACGGCCCCGAGCGGGCCTCGGACGTCGGGGCCTCGGCGGCACCGGTGACACCGCAGCCCCAGGCTCTGTGGGTGCCGTTGGGAAGCGGCGACAGTGGGCGCCGAGGGCTGGCCACAGCTTTCCGGGGCTGGCCCCCTTGGCGTGGGAGAAAATGGCCGGACGTTCGCAAGCCCCGTGCCGGCTTCGGGCAAAAAAACGGCCCCGAGCGGGCCCACGGACGTCGGGGCCTCGGCGGCACCGGTGACAACGCAGCCCCAGGCTCTGTGGTGCCGTGGAAGCTGGTGGCAGTGGGCGCCGAGGGCTGGCCCACCCCTTCGGGGCTGGCCCCCTTCGCGTGGGAGAAATCGCCGACGTTCGCAAGCCTCGTGCCGGCTTCAGGCAAAAAACGGCCCCGAGCGGGCCTCGGACGTCGGGCCCGCCTCGGCGGCACCGGTGACACTGCAGCCCCAGGCTCTGTGGTGCCGTTGGAAGCGGCGGCAAGTGGGCGCCGAGGGCTGGCCACAGCTTTCGGGGCTGGCCCCCTTGGCGTGGGGAGAAATCGCCGGACGTTCGCAAGCCCCGTGCCGGCTTCGGGCAAAAAACGGCCCCCGAGCGGGCCTCGGACGTCGGGGGCCTCGGCGGCACCGGTGACACGCAGCCCCAGGCTCTGTGGTGCCGTGGAAGCGGCGGCAGTGGGCGCCGAGGGCCGGCCACAGCTTTCGGGGCTGGCCCCCTTGGCGTGGGAGAAATCGCCCGACGTTCGCAAGCCCCGTGCCGGCTTCGGGCAAAAAACGGCCCCGAGCGAGGCCCTCGGACGTCGGGGCCTCGGCGGCATCGGTGACACCGCAGCCCCAGGCTCTGTGGTGCCGTGGAAGCGGCGGCAGTGGGGCGCCGAGGGCCGGCCACAGCTTTCGGGGCTGGCCCCCTTGGCGTGGGAGAAATCGCCCGACGTTCGCAAGCCCCGTGCCGGCTTCGGGCAAAAAAACGGCCCCGAGCGGGCCCTCGGACGTCGGGGCCTCGGCGGCACCGGTGACAACCTGCAGCCCCAGGCTCTGTGGTGCCGTGGAAGCGGCGGCAGTGGGCGCCGAGGGCCGGCCACAGCTTTCGGGGCTGGCCCCCTTGGCGTGGGGAGAAATCGCCGGACGTTCGCAAGCCCCGTGCCGGCTTCGGGCAAAAAAACGGCCCCGAGCGGGCCTCGGACGGTCGCGGCCTCGGCGGCAACCGGTGACCACCGCAGCCCCCAGGCTCTGTGGTGCCGTGGAAGCCGGTGGCAGTGGGCGCCGAGGGGCCGGCCACAGCTTTCGGGGCTGGCCCCCTTGGCGTGGGAGAAATCGCCGACGTTCGCAAGCCCCGGCCGGCTTCGGGCAAAAAACGGCCCCGAGCGGGCCCTCGGACGTCGGGGCCCTCGGCGGCACCGGTGACACCGCAGCCCCAGGATCTGCTGTGGTGCCGTGGAAGCGGCGGCAGTGGGCGCCGAGGGCCGGCCACAGCTTTCGGGGCTGGCCCCCTTGGCGTGGGAGAAATCGCCCGGACGTTCGCAAGCCCCGTGCCGGCTTCGGGCAAGAAACGGCCCCGAGCGGGCCTCGGACGTCGGGGCCTCGGCGGCACCGGTGACGACACCGCAGCCCCAGGCTCTGTGGTGCCGTGGAAGCGGCGGCAGTGGGCGCCGAGGGCCGGCCACAGCTTTCGGGGCTGGCCCCCTTGGCGTGGGGAGAAATCGCTGGACGTTCGCAAGCCCCGTGCCGGCTTCGGGCAAAAAACGGCCCCGAGCGGGCCCTCGGACGTCGGTGGGCCTCGGCGGCACAGGTGACACCGCAGCCCCCAGGCTCTGTGGTGCCGGTGGAAGCGGCGGCAGTGGGCGCCGAGGGCCGGCCACAGCTTTCGGGGCTGGCCCCCTTGGCGTGGGAGAAATCGCCGGACGTTCGCAAGCCCCGTGCCGGCTTCGGGCAAAAAAACGGCCCCGAGCGGGCCTCGGACGTCGGGGCCTCGGCGGCACGGGGCACCGGTGACCGCAGCCCCAGGCTCTGTGGTGCCGTGGAAGCGGCGGCAGTGGGTGCCGTGGCCGGCCACAGCTTTCGGGGCATGCCTCCTTGGCGTGGGAGAAATCGCCGGACGTTTCGCAAGCCCCATGCTGGCTTCGGGCAAAAAACGGCCCCGAGCGGGCCTCGGACGTCGCGGCCCTCGGCGGACCGGACAGCGGCACGGTGACACCGCAGCCCCAGGCTCTGTGGGAGCCGTGGAAGCGGCGGCAGTGGGCGCCGAGGGCTGGCCACAGCTTTCGGGGCTGGCCCCCTTGGCGTGGGAGAAATCGCCGGACGTTCGCAAGCCCCGTGCCGGCTTCGGGCAAGAAACGGCCCCGAGCGGGCCTCGGACGTCGGGGCCTCGGCGGCACCGGTGACACCGCAGCCCCAGGCTCTGTGGTGCCGTGGAAGCGGCGGCAGTGGGCGCCGAGGGCCGGCCACAGCTTTCGGGGCTGGCCCCCTTGGCGTGGGAGAAATCGCCCGTCGTTCGCAAGCCCCGTGCCGGCTTCGGGCAAAAAACGGCCCCGAGCGGGCCTCGGACGTCGGGGCCTAGGCGGCACAGGTGAGCCCGCAGCCCCAGGCTCTGTGGTGCCGTGGAAGCGGCGGCAGTGGGTGCCGAGGGCTGGCCACAGCTTTCGGGGCTGGCCCGTTTGGCGTGGGAGAAATCGCCGGACGTTCGCAAGCCCCGTGCCGGCTTCGGGCCAAAAAAAGCCCCCGAGCGGCCTCATACGTCGGGGCCACGGCGGCACAGCTGAGCCCGCAGCCCCAGGCTCTGTGGTGCCGTGGAAGCGGCGACAGTGGGCGCCGAGGGCTGGCCCACAGCTTTCGGGGCTGGCCCCCTTGGCGTGGGAGAAATCCCCGGACGTTCGCAAGCCCCGTGCCGGCTTCGGGCAAAAAACGCCCCCGAGCGGGCCTCATACGTCGGGGCCTAGGCGGCACAGGTGAGCCCCGCAGCCCCAGGCTCTGTGGTGCCGTGGAAGCGGCGGC